>NW_010231405.1:20246-29934 GCF_000690775.1 Eurypyga helias | reverse complement strand
GAAATGGAGGTAAACAGATCCTCTGTCTTTACTGGATACCCTGAAGAAGCAGAAACATAAATATTGAATTATAAAGATAGAATTTGTGTAGTCTCAGAATATATACATACATTATAAAGCAGAATTTTAGATCTAATGTGTTTGGTTAGCCAGTGGGTACACTGAAGTTGTTTCTTTGTATTCACAAAACACTTTTCGCTCTTTCCATTGGTGCAAACGACTTGAAATGAATAATGTTTTTTCTTGTTTGTTAGCATCATCTCCCCCTGTTGTCCATCGACATAAAATGCAGCGTTCTGGAACATGAGAAAGGCAGTACATTTCCTCCAGTTCTTTGTAAGCTGATATGGAGTAGACAGACACCTTCTGAAGTTTTGTGCATGCTGTGCTCTTTTTTTCTTTGCTGCAACAAGAAAAGCCTTTTCTTTTAACCTGGCTTCCTTTGAAGAAGTGACTCAGGAAGCTTCATGGCCTCTCAAGGTAAGTGCATCTATAGTCTGTATTTTTAGATCATGTTTACAGAAAACTACAGTCTTGTACGTTTCCAGCAATCAGCAGTCTGATGAAATGAGAGTTTTAGGCTAAAACCACATCAGCCAAAGCACAGTTGTTTTGGCTTCCTTTAATTTTTCAGCATTCAAGAGGCTCCTAAGGAGACTAAAAACCTATACTAGAATGTTATTTGAATAAAATATGTTACAAAATGTGAGCATCTGCATTCAAGCAGAAAATACAGTGTTTGTATCTTTGTGCTTAAACCTGCCCATACAGGATGCGTGTGAAGGGCAGGTACAGAGCCAAGAGTACCACGATTTTTGCACACTCCTATTCCACTTTGAAAACACCAAACCAACAAATGCTTTTCACTTTTAATCTGGCCAGAGTCCCGATAACCACATAGGGAAAATAAATATCTGAAGAATAACTGAATTTGATCAGGTTACTTCTATCTGGGTTCATCTTTGTCATGCATTGCCTTTTAGCAGCAGCTGGTTGAGTACTTGGGGTTGTAGGCAAACATTGCAGCATGCTGATCTAACCAGCCTTATAAATTTGTTTTCTCCATGTTTTCAAATATCTAAACTAAGTAGAAGAATATAAATCTGTTTTTTCTTAACATAAATGCAGCCTCACAGAGGTCACCCTGTTGTGACGTACAGAGGCAGATGTTGACCCAGGGAATTTCAGCAACATCCATTTATGTTTGCCAAATGTTTACCCTTCTTTGTTGCCCACAAAATACTCAAAACATACTGCATTTAAAGCACTAAATGGTATACAGCAGCAAGCAGGTTTTACAGCATTGTTGTACTCTTGCAATATACTTTTTTTACTTTGCTTGTCTTTAGCCATATAAGAGAGATTTGGTTCTATATATTTTTAACGCATAGTAGTTAACAGAAGCAGCAAAATAGTTGTGTTGTGCAATATGGTTTTCATAATGAAGGAACTTGATAATATACTACTTTTAGGAAGAAGTAACTCTACAAATTATGTTGCACAGAATGCTCACCATATCATATGGTAACTTTTAAGTTTTCCCATACAATAAATGAAATGGGAAGCATCCAGAAAAATAGACGAAGTGTCAGAGTAGCTTGGATTATCATCAATATTTAATGTATTTACTGTTTGATTTTTGTATAGCTTAAAATTTGACAGGTAGAACTGCAATTTGTTGTCTTTTTTTCCTTTTTATTATTCAAGAATAACACTAAGACTCGGTCACTTCATGGCATTTCATGTAACAACAAGAGTTACGGCAGTAACAGAACCCTGTGAGGTAAAATGATGCAGAAGAACATATAAAATATTTATTACCCAGTTATACATTTTTAAAAGCCAGCTACAAATTCAAAGGGGCTACTTCTTCTTCCTGTGGTCTCAGACTTTGAAAGAAAGTAGTGGCTGCAAAGACAAATTAAGTTCAAAATATGATTAAATGATGAAACAGCTACGGTGAGTTCAAATCACGCTAAAGGATCTCATTTAAACCCACAACAGCAAAAGAGAGCTCCAGACTTAGAGCCAATATTCCTTCTGGACCTCAGACCCCATTGTCCCTAAGTACTGTCACACTTGACATAAAAACGATCAGTCTGGGGACTGTTTGCTGCTGAAGCGCAGGGGCTCAGCTTAATACGAAGATTTGCCATTTATACGTGGAGAGCTTCAGCTTGCTCCTTCTTGTTCTGGCAGAGCCAGTATAACTGAAGGCTGTGGAAAGATGCGCGTAGTGAAACCAGTAGGAGTTTGTGGAGAATCAAATGGCTGAGGTGATCACTGCACTGTGGGAGACATTGCCTGTGGATGAGTGTGGGCATGTGGGTGCCTGTAACAGCAAATATTCTCATTACCTTCACAGCACCAGCCAAGATAACCATTGGAGTGTCCTAAAGGATGTGTTTGCAGTAGCAAACCAGAAAACACAGCTTTAACAGTATCTAATCTTTTCATTAAGATAATAATGAAATATTATTATAGTAATAGTAAAACTATCAGTAATACTATTACTATAGTAATAGTAATATTATAGCAAGAATACTATACTCTAAAGAGGCTGTGTAGACTTTGATACCGGGGTTATAACATCCAGCTTGAGAAATCTGAGATCCCTGGAAAGGTTATCTCTAATTAAGAGATGCATGCCCTCAGAAGGCTAGAAAGCGTCTTGCTAGAAGGAAGCCCCCAGCAGCTGGGTGCCCACTGGCACGCAGGGCAGCTCATGGCGAGCAGGGCTGAGCAGCTGCTGCTGAGGAGCTTGTGGCCACGCTGTCTGCGGGTCCAGACCAGCTCCAGCCTTCTCACACAGGCTGAGTGCTTGCAGTCTGCCAGAGCGGATCAGGTACCTTCCAAGACCACGCCTCTTGGTTTAGCTTCATCTAGTGATTCTACTTTGCATACTCTAAGACTGCCTTATGAAGTGAATCAGAGTCTCAAAGTGTGGGACCATCAGCGTGGGACCTTCATTTCGGATCCTCATTCCTGGTCTCAACTAAAACGCTGATGCAGTCACAGGCAGAATGTGACATTAGTGTTCCAGTACCGATTCAAGCAGCTAGGTGCTTCTTGGCCCTGTTAATTTCTGATTGATTTTTTTTTTTTTTTTAATTCTTTTCCTACAGAATCTCAGAGACAAACCAACCCAACCTTTAAGGATTACCTCCCCGGTTCTTCTGACCTTCCTGAACAGGATAAGCCTGTTGAACCAACAAGTCTCTGGAAGCAAAGATCACATGCTTATAATTTGCCACCTGGTCTGGAGTACCTGAACCAGGTCCTGAATCTTCCCAAATGTTAGAATTGCTTGTAGATTTCTTTGATACTCTGGGGGATGGGGTTGTTTGGGGTTTTTTCTTGGGGGAGGGCAGGTGCAGATGGAGAGGCTTTTTTGTTGTTTGATATTACTGTGAAATAAGGAGTGTAGGAATGACAAGCCCTTCCTTCAGTGCTGCCATTTGTTTTCATAGAAATACGTTTGTTGTGCATGCAGCCCTCCTTACACCAAAACCATGTTTTTCTTCCATCTAGGACTTCTTGTAGGTCATAGTATTACCCTCGCATTGTCCTCCCTTCAGTTTTCTTCCAACTCCTTAAGAGCTCACTCTCAGAGAAATGGCTATCAAACTCCATCTGGCCTCAAAAGGACTGAAACAGGCAGTGTGTGAAAGAATTCTAACCTACGTATAACCCATCCTTTGAGGAACACAAAGGTTTCCTGAGCTCCTCTTGCCAAGGACAGTAGTCTCCAGGTTAGAGGGTAAGGTCCTGGGGAGGCAACCTCCCAGGGAGACAGCTTTGGGAGCATAAGCCTGGGTGGCTACAAACACACACCCACTCTGTGCTGGGTTGTGGGCAGGAGAGCACCCGTGCCCGAGAAAGGGAAACAACTGGAAGTGGGAGAGGATGAGTAGGAAAGTGCTGGTCTGCAGCTCTGCTCCAGAAGTTTCATCTCTTCCTGAACTTTTTTACTGGGGGGGTCACTGCTTTGACACTGACTCCAGTTTGCACTTCACATGTGGCTGGATTCTGTCAGTCTCATATATGCTGAGTAACACCCTCCCTGGTATGGTCAGGGACAGACTCACACCCGGATGCAGTCAGGTTGTGATTCTGCTACACGCGCTTCTGCTGTGTTTGTATTGGTCTGTATTTTACACAGACATTCCTGGTAGTTTTGTGCAGAAGCAGGAACGTATTTTACATTTGGAGCTAAGATACCTAGGTAGCTAATGAAACTAGGAGACCTTTCAGAAGCAATCTTTCATGTGGAGTTATGATTTTCATTTCACGGCACCCATGCACAAAATGATATGTGTTGTCAATTACATGAGCATTTGCTCACAGACTGTGGGAGTTACACTTTTTAGTCTACAAATGATTGTGGTAGTAAATACTTGGCAGGTTACATATTCAGTCTCCTGTACGAACATGAATTATACCTCAGGTTTACCCATACAGCGTGGGCAAGCAAATTCTATTACTCCATTTTATAGAAGCTTTACATCTGACATAAAGATGAAAGAGCCAAGTGGCTGTCAGAACTGTAACCAGAACTCAAGACTTCATTCATGCTTGTTCTAGGCCCAATAACCATGTGTCTGTGCTGCAGCCCTCATTAATTATTTTCAATTTTCTCTGCAGTCTGAAAAGTGAAAGCATGTGTGCAATGCTGATTATTGGCATAGACAGCTAGACTTTCCGTGCGTTGCAGAACATTTTGGTGTGAGGGGTTGAAGTCATACTGGCTGTGTGACTAATGAAACAAGTTCATGCAGGATAGATTGCAGCAGAAAACAGACCTGACCAGTAGGCTGCCTGCAGAATGAATGTGGGATTCACAGCTGCAAGGGTGATCCCTTGGGATTTATCCTGAGGAACTAAGAGATTTTCATGTAATGAAATTCTCAGATTAATGAAGATGTTTCTAGCAGAACTGGGCATTTTTGACGCCATTGGGAAGACTGGAATCCTGTGTAACCTTGTGATTTTTGTGTGTATTAGGGAAAGGTGGGTGCAAATTGAAATAGTCACACAGAGGTGTTACTAGAAGGACATGGGGAATAGCAAACCTGCTTTAAAACAAGACTGCAAGTGTTTTATCTTTAGACCAACAAAATGCTACCGGGGGGGAACCATGACTGAGTACCTAAAAGACTAAACAACCTGTGGGAAAAGAGACGTTTAATTCATAGAATTATATTACTGGAAGAAAGGTTACATAGAAAGTGGCTGTGAATAAATACAGGACAACAAATAGAAATGAGGTTCTGGGATTATCTCCAGCAGGAGTGAGGAAGATAGCTGGATACATTTGAGAAAGCTGAATATATTTTTTAATAAGTTCATGACATGTTTGACTCTGAAACAAAGATCCAGATTTAGTGAATCTCACAGAGATCCCTACAGTCTTATTCTAAACAGTAGCTCAAGGACAGAGCATATAGTGTTGGATGAGAGGAAAAGAAAATATCTGTCCTGGACGTTAAGGCCCACCAGCATTTCACTCTGCAATTACACACCCAGCATCAATGAGGCTGAGGAGTTGTCCAAGATGCACCAGAGAAGGGTAGTAAACTGCATCTGCCCTGGCAAACTGAAACCATGCTTTCTATAATCATGACAAAACTGACAGCCTTCAAACAATTTCCTACAAAACAAGTTACCCAAACCTCGTTATTATCTCCCAGCCATAGTTTGAGGAATTGTTCAGTCTCCATCACAAAAAATGAAGAAAACTTTGCCCATAGCAGGAATAGACAGGTGAAACTTTGCCTGTAGCAGGAATAGACAAAGGGGATATTAGAGAAGAATTTTCCCAGTAGCACAACAGCACATTATGCTACCATTCAGGCTTAACCAACCTTATAAGAAGCTTCTTAATTTATACTTCCTTAGACTGATCAGATGTAAATGTAATGCCCAAAAAACTGAACACTAAAAATTAGCTCTGTAGAAGGAATTTTAACACATCTGAACTCAAGGAGACTCAGACCCTTGTAAACCAAAGGGCTTTATATGCTTTCAAATGCAAGTGCAAATTCCCTTAATCCACAAGTGCCCCAATAAAAGATGCATCAGAATAGCTGCCTTGCAGAAACTAGTGAAAGGCAAAACAAGCAAACCTAACAAGTGGTACTGCCACGTTGTCTCAACATTGTTTATGCACTGTACACAATAAACCAATACACAGACCAAAATCACTCAAGATTTTTACTGCTTAGGCTCATTAATTTTCTTTTCCCTGTAAAAGTATATGTGGGGCAAAGAAATCAAGATTAAAATCAAACTAAAACATTAAAATAAGCCTGCCATCTTTAACTCATTTATTCTTTTTTCATCAGCAGAGCATTTTCCAAGAATTTACATCTCTCATGAAACCTAAACTACAAACAGCAAAAATAATTGGGGAAAAAAAAAGTAATTAAAACGTATTTTTATTTCAGTTACTGGCATGCACATTTCAGAGATTAACGAAAGGGATAAAGAAGCTTCTCTTTTACCAGCTTTTCTTTGCAGCCTGAACTAGCTGCAGGAGATGACTAGAATTGACAAATGGCTGCAACAGTCTGAATACGTACCAGGCAAGATTTGTCAGTTGTAAAATATACAGACGCTGGAAAGCTGTGACATGCTGGTCTCAGAAGGATGCTGTGTGCTTTTTGTCTGCAGCTGTGAGTAACGGCAAAATCCTGTGCCAAGTGTTTGCCCATCAGGAATTTGAGGAAAGAAATTAGCAAAGCCTAAACTATCACATAAAACAGGCATAAAAAGTAACATAATACTGAAAGGTGGACTGAAATTAAGTCTTGCTAGTTTTTATAATACTAATGATTGTTCTCTAAAAAAGAATAATGTTGGATGGACGATAAGCACAGAAAAGCATGGCACACAGTTTTTGTCCTGCTTTTGTAACCAGCTCACAGAGGAAGACTGTCTCAGCCAGCTAAGGGTTTCTCTGGAGACCTGTTATTTTTCTCATTCTGGCCCCCTGGCGTGACCATTTGGAGGCCTTTGGGATGTGGCTGCAGCATGGTTTGAGCTTGATCAGAAACTCTTTCACTCTTGCACTGCCATGGTGCCCAGCAGCACTAACCTTAGCTTTGGGGTACGGGGCTTCCCCTCTACCAGGAACAGGAACCAGAATCAGGAACAAGGAGAGGAACAGGAGTGAGAAGTGGGTCCTGCTTCTCACATATGTCTTTCCATGTTGCCCTCCTCCTTCCCCCAGTGAAGATTATTTTTCTTCAAACATGTGGGTGAATTACATGTCCACAGCACCCAGTGTCACGCTCTTCACCCATCATTTCAGAGACAGGTCTAAAGTATGACTTGAGATAGTCCCTGGGCACCCAACTTGAGCATCTCTGGAAGGAAAGAAATCCTAATAACAGGGAGATGAGCCTTGAAAATAGACAGGTGATCACTGGCAACCCCAGCAACATCCACCATCTTGGTTTTGTTTTGTGTTTTTTTCCCTGAAACAGCTGGACCGGATAATTATTCATCAGCAGGTGGAGCTTCTTGAAGGTATGGTGCAATCCTTGCCACCCATAATGGTCCTGGTACACAAATGTCTCCAGAAGGCTTCCAAGTCTTGCCCCTACTTTGTTAAAGTCAGTGTGAGGCCTCCTACTGACCTTGCATCAGGCCTGTAATGTGGTGTTAGTGTGGTGAAAGCTCATTTTCTTTATGCCTGGCCTGCAGCAGACCAATGAGGAGAGACAGTGGGTAATCTCTATGCCAGTCCTAAAGTCTCTCCCTCAAGGTTATTAAAATTTAACCATCTTTGCAATCCATGGAAAAAAATATTTTTTTTTAACAACAATTAACATGCTATGAGAAACAAAACAAATAAAGAAAGGTCAAAATACACAAAATGGAGTATAGTAGTTTTTATTTACATGGTTCCTCAGAATTGCAAAGTACAGAACAGGTATTAAGTTCTGCAACTAAAATATTTTTTAATGTATTTCCCATTCAAAATGTTTTTTGGCCTGCTCAGCTCACTAGGTGAAAGTTTTGTCTTTGAAGTAGGACAGCCTCATATTGTTACTTTTCACAGAAGATAAAGTAAGAAGAAGCCCAAACCGAAACTCAGGATCTGAATTCTGTTTTGTGATCTGTACTTCCGTGTACAGCAAATCAAAGTCCTTTGAACTACATGTTCCTTCAAAGTACAGACCTGACATTATTAGTGCCTTATAACGGCATGTTTTCTTTGTGTCATTATTTCAAAACAGTTTTTTAAACAGTCTCGGTTCCATAGATTTTTAGAATATATATTTCAGAGAAGACTTGAGCTATAAACTTGTATGCAAACCTGAATTTGGTAAGTCTTGGTAAAGGCTAACTATAACTCTAAAGTAACATACTGCTTGTTTTGCTTTATTAGCCATACTTGGCACAGAGACCACCAGCAAATATGAGATAAAAAACCATTTGGGACAAAGAGTTTACTTTGCAGTGGAAGAAAATGGTTGCTTTGATCGTAACTTGTGTTCGCCTATAAGGTCTTTCACCATTAGGATTGCTGATAACATGGGCAGAGAAGTGATTACAGTGAATAGACCCTTGAGATGCAACAGCTGCTGGTTCCCCTGCTTCCTGCAAGAGGTGAGTGGATCCTAATTGCCTTTTGCCTGAGCATCTCGCTGTATGTGCACAGCATTAATGAAGACTTGCGCACCCTATGCAAGGATGGTAGGAAGGAGTTCACGGCCACCTCTCAGCTTGACGGACTGCATGGGGGCCTTCATTTAGAAGTAACTATTGATAAACAATGCCCTTTTACGAATTATATTCTTAGGATGCCTTCTCCCAATCATGGGACCTTACTTTCCTGACATCCCAAATGGAGCTTCTGTATCTGATGACACAGATGTCTCTCCAGCTAGGTAACACCCTAAAACACTGCATGTCCTGGCACAGACTAATGTCTGAGTGAAAAATGCAGTTTCTATAGAGAATCAGATCTTTTTCCTTATTTTTGACTGTCCTTTATTCAGATGTCTTTCTTGTCTTAGGAAAATGTGTTATAGGTTAACTCACCTACTTAATGTAATGCATCAGGATTTGAAAAAAAAAAGATCTTTTGGTAGCACAGCTACTATATAAAAAATATATATTGGATACTCACTGATGACAATAACAAAACCTTTTCATAGCATATGACTTTTATCAAATCTTCTATATATGTATTTATTCATTTCTGGGGCAGCTTTTGAACTTCATATTGTCTGCTGTATTTAAAAAACATAATTGGACTGACTTGTAAGACCCAGTTCCCAGTTTAGTAAAGTTATATATGATTATATTCAGTAAATAAATATTTTGTCTTTATCAAAAAATCACTATAATGGACAAATATAATAATATAAAATAGTTTATGAGATTTGTTTTGTTTTGTTTACTAGTTAGAAGTTCAGTCCCCACCGGGTACAATAGCTGGGTATGTTGTACAGAACTGGGATCCTTTTCTGCCAAAGTTTACCATACAGAATGAAAGCAAAGAAGATGTACTAAAAATAATTGGTCCATATGCAACTTGTGGTTGTTTTGATGATGTTGATTTTGAGGTAAGTTTCTTATGAGTGTTAAGCATTTTACTGTTTTGATTAAATTTCTCATTCAAAAATCCTGTTATCCTAAGTTTAAAAATATTATGTACATCGCTATGATTAGAACA
>NW_010231405.1:0-20232 GCF_000690775.1 Eurypyga helias | reverse complement strand
TCCTGACTTCTACACTCAGATTCCTACAGATGTTTTCTGGACAGGAATAACAATTCCTTCAAGGAAATAAAATTGTTGCTAAGTGAAGTCTTGGTCCTCTGCAGTCAACGAACATTCAGCCATTGATTTTGATAGGCTCAGGCTTTCATCCCGCATGCATTCACTGGTACCTGGCACATCGTGACCTAAAGCCTGTGACATTAAATCCACTGTTTCCATTGCTCTCAGGCTGAGAAACATGGGCACGATTTTTGTCCAATATGTCTACATCCATTTGACAACACTTATCAAGAGAAATATAATTCTGAGGAGCCATTTAGATATTTAAGAGATGAGGGGGAGAATGGCAGATGCTCAAAGAAACCCTGGACAGAGTTTTCTGATGTGAACAGTGGGCTTTGCCTTAATTAAGGATTCATAAAAAAGCTTCTGTGTTGATCAACTTGATAGCTAAATCAGAAGACTTCAGTGGGCACTGTTTGAAATTTCAATATACTGTGAGGAGCATGGAGATGACTATAAAATTGAGAACATTATCTGTCAGTTGTGGGGGACAGTGGTCCACAGTAATGGTAGTGCTGTGGCTTGGAGCATACCAGAAACAGGAGAGAGAAAAAAAAACAAAGCAAACCATGGTGAAAGAGCAGCAAAAGTGGTATAAATTTTCACAATTGCTTTCCTTCACTTTTCTGTCAGGTCTAAAGATGCTGCTGTTTCCAAATGTAAGGCCCTTTCTTGTGTGTGACTCCTAAGGGCAAACCTGACACTAACAGAGCATCTCAGTGATAAGAATAAAAGGAAAACCTGACAACTGTAGCATACTCTGTGTGTCAGGGCGCAGTCATTAATTCCGTGGAGAGATAATCAGTGTGTATTTGATTTACTTTCATTTAGTTGTATTCCTATTTTTCATTTGTGCAGGTAAAAGCTCTCAATGAAATGTCAACAATTGGCAAAATTTCCAAGTACTGGTCTGGATTTGTAAACAATGTCTTTACCAACACAGCCAACTTCGGGATACAGGTTCCTGTAGATCTTGATGTGAGAATCAAGGCAGTAATGATTGGTGCTTGTTTCCTCATTGTAAGTGTGCAAATCCAAGAGATAGACCTGTAGAGGTGGGCAGAGCAGGACCAAAGGGACCTTTGCTATCAACTGTGACCCCACAAATACATAAGTGCAGTGAAAAGTCAAACCTGCTACCTAAAAGATAGCAGTTACCTGAAAACCTTTTAATTTTTATGGCAGTTTTTGGGTTGTTTTTATCTGCTGAGCATCTTTGGGTTTCTAAACGTTTTTGTTTAATAAACTGTTTAAATAGTATTCCACATGTAATTCAGTATCTTGCTAGGCAGGATCAAATATCAGCATACATGGCAAACCTACCAAACTCCCCCAAACCTGTTGCATTCAAATGGGTGTGTAAGTTAAACCAAAAGTTATGTTAGTTTGAATGGTAATTTCAAACACTGAGTGCCACTTCAATACTTCTGTCGAGTGTTGCATGTAAGATCCTCTGGTCTTAGGAAATATGAAATTTCCTACAAAAATTCCCTTGTGAAGAAATTTGTAAGAGAAGAATTATATGAAAAGGAGAATACTTACCCACTAGGGTTAAGGTTGAAGTTAAGATGCATATTTTCTAGAATTACAAATTCGTGTTTGATGTGTACATTTTTTGCCCACACTCTGTTAATGTTAACATGCAGTGGTTTCAAAATCATCTGATATTTACATCAGAGAATATGAAACAAAAGGACAAAGCTACTTAAATTATCCACTTGAAACTGTTTGCTTTAAAATAGCAACAACAATTCAGATATTTTTCATTTATTAGGTTAGAAATGTAACTCTCATGACATTTAACATTTTCAGATTGTATCCTCCAAAACTCTTGTTGCTCAGAGGTAGAGTAATAGACAAAGGTTGACTAACCTAATTTATGTAAAAAAGGCCCACAAGTAAGATTTTTGATAGTAATTGTTGCATTTTTGCACCTTCCTTAACATTCATGGTGTGCTTGTTTGTAGGACTTAATGTTCTTTGAAAACTCTTTGGATGGATTATAACAAGATGACAGAAACAATAAAATATGCAGAATGTCTTTCAGTAAGTAAAAATGAAAATAAATTGATCTTCTTGCTTTGAAGACTTATACATTGGATACTTTCTAATTCTTTTTCATTTTCTTCCAGAAATCCCTTGAGCTTTGGACATGATTTTGAACTGCACAAATCCTTGTTCCTTATAGGAAAAGAAAGGGAGCTAATGATGATGTTTATTAAAATATGTCTCGTGTAAATAATGATTTCCCACTTACATTTTATGTGCATTGTAGCTAAACACATACTTTTCACACAGAGCACTGTTGCTTTGGAACAGTGCTATTCTTTTCTTTCTCTTTTGATGTTCCTGCATGGGAAATCATGAAAGATTATATGAAGGCTTGCAGCATCAGTGATGAAATGTTATGTTTAGAGAAGTCTTTGATGTTTTGCAAGTGCTGGTACCAGTTACTAACCACAGGAAGGGGTGTTCTGGGGGTTTTGCTTTTTCATAATTTTAGAAGTAATTTTCTGATTTGTTATTTAATTAATAGTAACAAACTGAGACTGAATGTAACAAATATAAAGACATCACCCGATGGGAACTTCAAGATCTTATCTGTTTCAGTGAGTTGAAAGAAGGGAAATGATGTTTGCTAGTAAATTAATTTTGTGGTAAAGATTTATTTAATGTGTGGCAGTCAGAAATCAGGCTTCCAGTACTAGACTTGGGAAGAGGTAAGCTCTGTCCAGAAAATCTGGTCTTCCATTGCTTTTATGGAATGCAGGCATTAGAGTTTGAGAGATGATGCTCTATGTGCTAGAGGCACACAAATCACTTCACATTTGAACAGTCTAGTGTTAAAGTTTCTTGCTCCCATTCATTCAAGACTTTCCTTAAAATGTTTGTTCCTCTTAATAGTATCTCTCGGTTGATACCTTTTCATTCAGCCTTGCCTGAGGCCTCCCTAGAATAGAATTGTTCTTTTCCTTTGGCAAACTCAGGTATTTTCGATGATAGTATTCTGCATTTGGAGTCTATGCTATTTTAGGCAGCAGTTTTACAGAGCTGTTCATTCCTGCAGTCACGCCTCATCATACTGTTCCCAAACATTCCCACCAACAGGCTTTTACTAACACAAGCTTCCTTTGTAGGAACAACCATGATATATATTGCAAGACACAGACAGAAAAATTTTTGTTGCAAACTATTTGCTGTATGGACTTGTTCATATCTCTCTCAAAAAAAATCCACTGAGTCCTCAAGAAGCAAACTGGTATCATACAATATTGTTGGTAAAAACAAATGCTGTCATAGTCACCGGTCAAGTTTCCAAGGAGAAAATTGCACAAATCACTGTGAATGATGGATATTTTTTTTTTTTTTTTTAGCATGAACTAGTAATTCAATTCTTGCAAATAACCAACACATCAACGGAAAGGAGAGGAGATAATGAATAATTCATAAAAATGAAAAAGAGCTAAATTTATCAGGTGATTAATTCTCAACAAATATTTAGACTAATTTTAAATTAATGTTCATGGATATGAATTCAAACACAGTGAAGCCAGGAAGTTGCAACTAATGTTCCCTTAGTGAAATTAACTCAGGAATGCTTATAGATTTAAACAGTATGTTTTAGATTATATACCACGCTTAGATATTTATACAGATTTACATATGTCTTAAAAATAATTGTGGTTAACAAGCTCTGACAATCATCATTATCTGTTAACCATTTCATTACTGGCTCTCGCTGTGACTCTTGGCAGTGCAATCAGACTGCAGTCTGCAGAAGGTATGAATTCACAGGGAACCATTGCTGTCACCTTTCCCCGGAGGAAACACCCTGCACAGTAGCTGTGAGCTTCGTGGGCAAGAAGCTCCCTCGTGTGGAAATTTATAGCTTTGCAGAAGAATACAGATAGCTGATGCCACCGCCATTCTCAGTACTTTCACACTGGTGTCATTCTATTAAATTCAGTCCTTTCACTCCTGACTTACTGTAATGCAGACTGAGAAAGAGAGACAGATTTTAATATTAATTTATCTCTTTAAATCCCTTTTCCATCTTAGACAAAAGTGACTGTTATTGTAGCCAACAGCCTTGGGTCTCACGCAAAGCCCCGCTCTTGCAGTGTTGTCGGGTTGCGTGACTGAACGCCTGGCCGAATGCGGTGCTGGGTGAGACCAGCCCCTGCTATCTGCCACTCTTCCTCTGCCCTTCCCGGCCTCCTTATGACCCTTAACAAGCCAAAGACATCTTTGAAGCAAATGTGTCCAACCGCCATTGAAGTCAGTACAAAATAGGGTTTTATTTAACTGCAGACCTGCATTTGGCTTTGAGTGTCACCTATATACCTTGTAGGTAAGAAATATATACATTTTTTTTTTTATATCTTGCAACCAGATGATGGTACTGTATTTCTTACACTTAGTGACTTTGTTGCTGTTTAGTGTTAGTACAACTTTTTTTTTTTAAGTGTAATGCTTGCGTATGTGTATGAGTATGTTTGAATGTCTCTGTTTACACCCAGCAGCAGCTTTTGGGACATACAGGAACAGGTTCTGTCCCTGGATAACACAAAGCACTGGGGCTGGGACACCTCTTGCTGACTAGAACTTGCTCAGCAGCCTGCATGAGCTTGATCCCACCCTTCTACATCCTGGTAGAAATTCAGTGCCAATGCCAGCACCTTTTTTCAACTGAAAGCTTCTTCATCTAGACCACAGCTGCCATGCGAGGGCAGGTATTTATTCTCAGCAAAGATGATGAGTTCTGCAGGATATTACTAAAGAAAAGCTAATGTATACTAAGATTTTAAAAACCTGCAGCTCTAATTAGTAAGTCTTTCTTATTAATAGCAATGTGTTTCATGTTATGGGGACTACGTATGCTCTTTACAAATCTCACCTTTCACAGTTTCACATGGGCTAGAAGTGGCTCTCCAAAAGAGAATTTGGTATTCCCCAAAGGTGGACAGATATTTGCTGAAGCATATCCATGTCCTGTACATCTTCTAGAAACAAACATGATTGTTCTAATTTAACAGAAATGTTTCTTAATCCAGCCAAGCAAATAGTTTCATGATCACTAGCCAAACCATAAAACTGTAGTACATAATTCTTGTGTTCAGTAGATGGCAGCAACAGTTCATTATTACAATATTTAGTTTTTCATATTGTAAGCTGTACTCATGATGCTGACTGAAGATCAGCACATCTTTAATTGATTTCTATGCTTAACTGGACAATTTTATTTTCTTTGTCTGATATTAAACTTTTGTCACGTGACTCTAGTGTGCTGGTTTTGGATGGGATAGAGTCAATTTTCTTTATAGTAGCTAATATGTGGTGATGTTTTGGATTTGTGCTGAAAATAGTGTTGATAATACAGGGATATTTTAGTTACTGCTGAGCATAGTCAAGGTTTTTTCTGCTTCTCACACCACCACACCAGTGAGTAGGTTGGGGGTGCACAAGAAGTTGTGAGGGACCACAGCCAAGACAGATATTCCATACCATATGATGTCAATCTCAGCATATAAAGCTGGGGGAAGATGAAGGAAGGGGGGGATGTTCAGAGTGATGGCGTTTGTTTTCCCAAGAAAACATGACATTTGATGGAGCCCTGCTGGCCTGGACATGGCTGAGCACCTGCCTGCCAGTGGGAAGCAGTGAATGAACTCCTTGTTTTGTTTTGCTTTGTTTGTGCATGTGGCTTTTGCTTTACCTATTACACTGCCTGAATCTCAACCAAGGAGTTTCCTCACTTTTGCTGTTCTCATTCTCTCCCACATCCTGCTGCAGGGGGTGTGGATGAGCGGATGTCTGGTGATTAGTTGCTGGTTGGGGTTAAACGATGACACTGGGTTATCTTTACTGCCTGCAACTTACAGGTCAATTATTGGTGACTGGTATTTTATGAGATCTGGTGGATGTATGGGCAGAATGCAGTATACCACAAAATGAACTCTTCTAGTCTGCCCAAAACCTATTTTTTTTGCACCTGGAGCATCTCTCCAGCTTCCACAGGTGGACACAAGAGAAACCTCCGCCCCAGGACATTCCCTACCTTCTGTAGCGCTGTGTCTAAAGGAGATTCCTTTGCGGTGGGGTCCCAAGAAATGTGGAAGGTTTCTATGGGTAAAACAACTTTCTCATCATGTCATATCATTGTGGTCCATCATTATGTGCTGGCCTGGGGCAGAGGGATGGAAACCGCCTCTTGTGCCACAAACACAGATGACACCACTACCTGAGAAAGAGCTGGTTTGTCCATTGGAAGGTCAACCATGTTTTGTAAGAGTGGCAATACAGCATCTCTGTCAGTCCTGAGATCTTTTGGTCATGTAATAATTTGGTGGATGCAAAAGTACTTCTCTTTGTAGACTTCGATGTGCATATTGAAAAAATCCAAACTACAAAATTTTCTGTTGGAGTTGTCTAAATGGTATCTGTTTGGAAAAAAAAAAAAATGCAGTTTCCTCCTCCTGACTCTCTTAGTTGTATTGATTTCTTTTCAATCAGAATGGTATGTTCTGTGTTAGAATGATACATACGAGTTGAATTCAAAGATCAACTTTAGGTTTTTAAATGCGCTTTTTTCTGCCTTAAAAACAACTCCCTGAAGGTCAAAAGAGACTTTAGTTCCTTAGGGAAAATCACCCCATATCCTGTCAAAGGAGATTTGATTTTCTGGTATCCTAGATGTTTTTTCTAAACTTCATCCCTCTTCGGAATAGCTTCCTTAATGCCACATTGCTATTGAAGTACTCCAGTTTATTAATGATTTGTCAGCATTTTATTATTTCACCTCTCCAAAATGAAGTCAACAAAACAATTTTTAAGAAACTAGTATCTACTTTTCGGAGTAAGACAGCCCAGGCCAGACACAATATCTACCTTCTGTACTTGTTAGTATTAGCTTACAAAAGCCGACTAAGCTTTTACAAAAGACAGGACAGGACAGAGACTGACTGATGTGTACTTGCCCCCAAAGTGTGTTCACACCTTTATCCCACACAACACTGAAATCCTGCTGCAGTGAAAAGGAGACCTGCAGGTGACCTCCCAGTGCTGTCTCCTAGATAAATTAATCTCAATTTACAATTCAGTTTTGTTCTCCAGTCGCTTTTTGCAAAAACAATGCAGAGACTTCTTACCTCTTTTCTCACTTTCATTTTCTTCTGAAGCACATCCCAGGTTTAATCCTCAATTAACTATGTAATAAAAAATATTGACGAGATCTCCTGAGTTCTCACGTAAAATCATAATTGGGAGGGAAGTCCCCCACTTACTTGAGTGACCTCATAAACTCTGGTTGCTTTTTATCTGAAGAAGGAGTACTTTCCAGTAAATGTTGATAGATTAAGCTTGGCAAGCAATAGAATAAAACAGTGTTACGAAAAAATGCAGGAGAGAACCGAGAGCCATGAGATGGGTGGTGGGATGACAGAACCTCACAGACATCCCAGGGCTGGGCACCTTCTCCTCCGGTACTTACGGGGAAAGTTGCAGTTTGAGTATGCGAGGCTGGAAAACAGGGAAACACACACCAGACATTTGCCATCTTTAGGTTTCTATAGGTCAGCCATGGTATATCTAATAATGTCTTTATTCTGGCAACTGGGTGAGTATTGAGGCAAAATTCTTCCAGTTAATCATTTCAACAGGACTTGTTGGCTTCATGTGCTTTTCCACTTCAATATATTAATTTGAGGGACTTTTTTTACTCCGTGCCAACAACATCGGGTAAGTGCTCTATTTACATTACTAATTTTTCTGTATTTAAAAAAAACCCCAACATAAAACCCTACAAGCTACTGTTGGCAGCCACTGCTGTCTCTAGACATTTCTACCTAGAAATGACCCTGGGCACTTTGTTGTTGTTGTTGTTGTTGTTTTAGATGAGCACACTTACAGAAAGAAAATGTCACAGTGCATGTGTCAAGGTCCAGTATTGGTTTATTAGTCTTTTCTTAGTCATTTATGGGTTGCTTGCTGAAACTTTGGGAATTTTTGGACAAGGCCAATGAAAACTTATTCTGTCCATATGTTATCTCTACACCCATGAAGAATTATATTTTTCCATCAGGAATCATGTTGGGCAGCTGTCTTTAATAATAGTGCTGCTACATACCAGCTGGCACTGAAATAAGAAATGCAGTCTGGGACCAAACTAAGGGTCACTACTAGAAATATCTTGTATGCTTCACATGTTCTAGGATTCAAATGAAAGTTTTGAACATTTTTTAAAATTAATTCTGAGTTTCAAGAAGAACTCAGAATGTCAAAATACTGTTTATTTAACCCCCAAATCCTATTTGTTTTGCAAATTTAGGGGAGATATGTTGGCTACTACATAGGATAGTTTGCTGAGTGCAGAGGACAGGAGTGAAAAAGATTATTTTAAAAAATATATTATTTATTTTAGCTTTTCTCCTATCTCTAGTTTCATGTAGCTCTAGATTAAGTCTCTGAGCAATTGGGAACTAAGAAAGAGCTACAAGCAATGGTCTCTCTCTCCTTCAGCATTGAGAAACACCAGGGCAGCAACACCACACCTGAACTGTAAGTTTTCCTTGAAAATAATGCTAGGGTTAGACAAGTCCTTACTGTTTGTGATTCAAGGGAATTTATTTTAAATGTCAGTGTTTATATCAAGAACAGTCAGAATTTGGAACAGTTTTCATTCAATAACTATTAGATTCTGAAATATTTTCACTTAACTGAGCCTACCATATGAAAGTAGCATCACACCAATGCTCTGAAAATGCAACAGTGCAGATAAAAACAGCGTTAGTGGAAGCCAGGAGAAGCAGGTTATTACTTAAATTAACAATTTAGTAAATAAATTAATTAAATTATTCCCTATCAGGAACAGTTTTATTTCTGCCTTTATTGCTGCAGACTATCAACAGCCTGATATAAAATGATGAAATCTAATACAAAATTACATAAAACTGAAACCCCAACAAGAATTGGTTGTGTGAAATGTATCTCGTCCTTGAGAAAGTGTTGTGACCATTGTCTGGGCAAAGTCAATACAGTGCAGCAGTTTGATTCTTTTCCTCATGGAGCCTAATAGAAAATTCAAGAGATTTTTTTTCCTTTCAGTGATCTGCATTTGTGATCTCCTTCATTTGACTGGACTCCCAAATGGTATTCATCACTGTGATACCAGACCAGTATTCAGAATGTTAAAAACACATGCAACGTGAAGTGAGCAAAGCTTGAACGAGTGTGTTTTCTTCCTGCTTTGCTGAATAACTGCAGGCAGTGCATGAGGAAATAACCTGAAAGTTTCAGGGCAGTAAGGTAAGGACAAGCAACACAAAAGCTAGGGCTTGGGAGGACAGTGGAGAGAAATGCCCGTGTAAACAGACGGGGTGTGTCATTGGGAAAGGCTTTGTTTAGTAAGAGGGGAGAAACACTGACTGTTATGTTGACATTAAAGATGCCTGCAAGCAGGACATCATAAATAAAAAGTGTGTTTGTAATCCAGAAGAACATTTGTAAACTAAAAATGCTTGCTTGTAGCTGCAGTGGTTCTAAGCAGTGGGACTAGGCATTTTGTCTTGATTTTTGCTTTTTTTCAACAGAAAAACTAATCTCCTACAATGGATATATGCATGTGACTTCCATATGCACCCCAGCTGGGGGACTGTTATCACAGAGAGGTGTGGTTATATGGCTGGGGAGGTGAAGAAAAAAGCATATGTGTAACCTGACTTCAGACTAACCTGTTTGTGTAAGTAATCCCATAAAATCATTTGTCTCAAATCTTTGTCTTCCGCTCAGTCCTCCTTTGGCAGCACCCAGTTTGGCAGGTTTCAGGCAACAGGGTGTTGTAGCTGAAGTGTCACCATCCTGGGTAAGGCCATTGTCCATGATTTCAGGGTAAGGGTAAACGATTGTGAAACTTGAGAGGAGGAAGGCTCTGACCAAGAGGAATCTCTGCAAAACCACAGGGTCACTTGAGCTGAAGGAAAGAGCGAGGGTGTCATGGGAACAAAACGAGCAGGGGGCAGAGGACGACACAAAGAGAATAAACTATTTCTATCAGAAGTAAATGAATGCTTTCAACTAGCTGTGAAATCTAATATGCTCTTTATAAATATGTGCTCAGTGCAAAAAGTATGATGGAACTTCATTTCAAAATAAACAGCTGCTTGATGAAGTCACGGTTACCTTACCACTGCTGATCTGTTCAAGCTGTAATGTTTTCTTATCTTGTTCTTCAGGAATACCAGTGATAGAAGATGGTTAAGAAGGAAAATTGTTTTAAGAAAATCTACAGAGATGCAAAATGCATCACACAGCACTGATGTGCATATATATCTATTACTACAAATATGTGGTAGCTTTTGTGGTAAATTTTTTACTCTAAATCACTTAACTGTAAAAAACTAAAATAGAAGGAGATAGATCATAGCAGATGAAGTAAAAAAGAAACAAAACCCTGTACAAAAGAGATCAGACTCCTCTCTTCTCCCATGCTGTCCTTGAAAATGAATTTTGTAAAAGCTTTATTCAGTCTGTTGTTTATAAGGCAACATCATTTCAACTGCAGTCTTGGTTAGGGTTAGAGGCGTTTAGAGTTCCAACATTACAGTGAAACATTAAAACCATAGGTCTTCATTCAAAGCCTGATGAAATACAGGTTAGCCTTTCAATCACGTCATTAAGGCCTTCTGTCAGTTGAGTCCAGAGTAATTGTACGCAGCTCTACCAACAAGTACTTTATACTACTAACTTGGAGAAAATAACTGGTGAATTGTGTAAAGTTTTTCTAGTTCTAAAGCCACAGAAAATATTGATTAATGCTAAGTAAGGCAGAAATCACATGCTTTGCAATTCTGGGAAAGATCATTGAAAGAGAACCATATAGAGTAATTGTAAATACCAGTGTAAAAGATGTTTTTACCTCAGTTTTGGAGACCTGCCTAAGGAGCATATGTGTTCCAGAAACCTGCAGAGCCTACCCACAGAGACTTGCAGGCCAACTCATCCCATCCAACTTGCAGAAACTGCAAGTCCAGGGGGTTCGACCTCCCTTTTTGAGCAGGAGAGAGTGGCCGTTTCCTTGGATCAGGGGGCCACGGAACACTAAACCTCCTCCTGCAGCAGTGCATCTTGGCAGGGCTGGCTCCCGGCGTGCCTCTGGCAGTCCGGTCCCCTCCAGGAGCACATCACAGACCTGCCACAGCTGGAACAGAAACTGCAGTCTTTGGCCAGGAGGTTCTACCAGGACTGTCCTTGCGCAGGCAGGGTGGCTGTATCCTGCTTTTGCCCTGCAGGTAGTGAGAGGTGGTTAAGGGGAGAGGAGAGGGCATCTGCTTGGTCAGTAGCAACCAGCAGCTCAATTACATTAAGCAATTCAATCAAGGATTGGATGGCAAATACAATTTATAATAGTATGTGATAGAGCATCTAGTTTCATCCTCCAAGCTTGATTTAAGAAATAATAGGACTAAATGTGACTCTCCTGAAAGCTATGCTCAGGAATACTAAGGAATGGTCCCAGCCTCAGCGTGAGGTTGCTGCTTTGATGAGCAATTTCTTGGTGTGTATTTACTCCACATCCAAGGTAATACATATGAGATCAGGGAATTAACGATACCTGACATGGGTGATTAGGTCTTAATAGTAAATAGGGTTTATGTCTGAAGTAAATCTCCATTTTCCTATGTTTTCCCATTCCCAACTTCCAAACCTCCCCAAATCCCTAAGCTTTTTGTGTGAGAAGCAGTGCCTGGTGCTGTTTTCCTTTGATTCTCATTCTTAATTGATCTGTAAATTCCCCTCACAAACTCTTGCAGCTATAGTGGCCCTTCTACCTTTACAATTTCTTAATTATCTTCTTAATTAATGAAATCATCAATGTCGCCAGTATGTTTCATTCAGATGAGTCTGTTATGAAATACAGTAACTTGAACTTTATCAGTTTTAATAACATTCTGTTCTTAGCCTGATTATGTGTTTAGGTATTGCATACTCATCCTCAGGTTGATAAAATGAGTGTATATCACAGCAAAATCTGAAACAACCCCATTTACAGCTTTTCCTTTATCAGCAGCTCCCTGACAAACCTTGAGTGCCTAACCAAGAATAGTAAAGTGAAAGGGTGTTATTTTTTCATAACAGTGAATTCAAAACCAATGCTGGTATCCAAAAGTATAAAATACTGTGAACAAAAGCAGATGTGAGCCTGGGTGCTGTCAGATGGTCTTTACTGTGCTTGGACAAAGGTGAGGCTGGGAAGTGAGGCCTCTGGTGGACAAGCAAAGGGAGTGGAAGGGACTCCTCCCCTCAAGCCAAAGATACCCCGTTCACCCATGGCAATGGGCTGCTCCTTACTGGCTCTTTTATTTTATGTACCTTTTGAAAGGGGAGTTTTCAATTCACGGCCCTGGGTGTCCTAACATAACTGCTCTATGTGATTCCAATTTTGTAGCAGTGCAGCAACATCAGCTCTAGAGGAATTCGGCCAGTGAATCCCACCCACGCACATTCCTCGCTTGTCCAGGAAACTGGAGGGAGGGGAGTGTTCGAGGAGTACTAACACTTCATGGTTGCTGTATGATCTGATGTTGCCTGCAACAGCGCTTAACTCAAATAACTTGGCTTTGCAAAAAACTTAAAAAAAACCCAACAAGCAAACCAATCAATCCAAACAAACAGCTCCCTGCCCACAGACCAAACACAGTTAATCTAAGCAGCCTGCAGATCCAGAGCCCGGGCTTTGACGCACAGAGCCACTTGTCTGCAGGATGTTGCATGTGGAATTGGTCTGATCTGCCTTTCCTGGTGTATTGTTATGCTGGTTTTGGCTGGGATGGAGTCAATTTTCTTCATAGTAGCTAGTATGGCATTGTGTTTTGGATTTGTGCTGGAAACAGTGTTGACAATACAGAGATGTTTCGTTACTGCTCAGCAGTGCTGACACAGAGTCAAGGTCTTTTTTCTGCTCCTCATATCACCCCACCAGTGAGTGGGCTGGGGGTGCACAAGGAATTCAGCAGGGGACACAGATGGGACAGCCAACCCCAACTGACCAAAGGGATATTCCAGAATATGTGACATCATGCTTAGCGTATGAAACTGGGGGAACAAGAGGGAAAGGAGGGGGGGGATGACATTGGGAGAGATGGCATCTGTTTTCCCAAGTAACCAGCAAGTGTGATGTAGCCCTGCTTTCCTGGACATGGCTGAGCACCTGCCTGCTGACAGGAAGCAGTGAATGAATTCCTTGTTTTGCTTTGCTTGTGTGCGCATCTTTTGCTTTACCTCTCACACTGTGTTTATCTTAACTGGTGAGTTTTCTCGCTTTTGCTGTTCTGATTCTCTCCCTGTCCTGCTGCGGAGGAGGGAGCAAGTGAGCAGCTGTGTGGTGCTTAGCTGCCGGCTGGGGTTAAACCCAGGACTATTGTATAAATTAAGATGATATTAATTATGCTTTTTAGAAAAAAATAACATACCTATGAAAATGTTGCCTATAAATACCTATTTCCTGTATCAGTATCCCTTTAGCAGAAAACAGGATTTACACAAGCTGCATTTTAAACTCTTGCTATCACAGCTAATCCTAAATTCTGTAAACTGTAATGGCCTATTTCTTTATGTCTAGTTGTTCTTTTCCTCCCTATATTCTGGTTTCCAACTCTAAAGCAGCTTATGCTGGTTCATCTGCAGTGCTGACATTTTAAAATGGATCTGACTGGCAGCAGTAAAACTTTATTTGGCCTCCTTCTCAGCCTAAGAAAGAAATTGTTTTGGCACAAAAACATTTAGTAACAAAATCAAAAACATTGTATTGTTTCTATTGTTGTTTAATTGTTGTTTTCCCCTTGTGTTCAAGTATCTTGAGGAAAGACTGATGATGATGGTTGACAGTTCACTGTGGGAGTTGCTTTTCCTGTTTAAATGATGATCACAATCGGTAGTGACAGCCTGAGGAGATATGTTGCTGGTCAGTATATGTAAAAATGTAAGGATTACTGCTCTGTGGGGTTTGGAACTTCTAACTGTACAATCCTGCTATCTGGATGCTGAATTAACAAAGAAAGTACAATACTAAAACAATTTCCACACAGTTTCCCTCTCAGAGGAGAACCTAAAACTCATTTGTTAGACTGCAGGCTTGATGACTGACTTGACATTGTTAAATGAAATCAAATAAGCTAACAGCCCTGTTACCACAGTTACAAATCTTTAATACAGAGATAATATGTTAGCTGCCTCTTCTGGGTTCATGAATACATTTTTTATTATCTTAGTGAAGGCCTAATTACTGAACCAAAAAGAGAGCTACACTGGGACGCAGGAGATGTCAGATGCTTGTCAGCTGTTAGCACACACTGGAACTATTTGCCCCAATTCCACATCAACGAAATAATAATAGTGACAATTTATCTACTTCTTAAAATGTTTGGATTTAAACTGCCCTTTACTTCATGTACATCTTGTCTGACACACTGGTGGTGGTCTCCTATTGGACTCCTCATGTTTTATCAAAACATGGATCTTGCCTATTGGACCATTTCATTATTTGCCTACCTGCTTTCAACACCACTACTAGTTTGGATACAAGTAATATAAATGCAAGGAGGAAAATAATTTATTCATTATGCATAAGATTCCTCAAATGTGAATAACGGGGTGAGGGGACTACAGTTAGCCTTTTAAAACCCAAACTCTCCAGCAACTTCTCAGTATTGTGAAAATCCGGTCATTTAAAAGTGTATTATGTGTGACTGTAATTTGTGTGGTCTTTGCCAGCAAAAGCTGTACAGTGCAGAGCAGACACTATTGCAATCTCTGGTACACTCAGGATCTACTATTCCTTCTGTATTCAGCAAAACGTCCAGTTTCACTTTTGCCCTGTCATCCCCAGGTGATAACGCTGACTCCATCCTGCCTTTTCCCTGCACCAGTTTCCATGCGGAGGGATGGAAGGAATTTACAAAGCAGATGTCCAGGTGCTGCTTGACAAGCCCTAAATCTTAGGTCAGAAACTGAAGGACCTGGACTCGGTCAGTACCTTTTCCATTCCTCTGCCTGTGCACTTCGAGTGACACCAGCCCTTCAGAGCTGTGTACAAGTGAGGGATGGGAGATGAGAAAAAAAGGGTACCCCTTGGCTAGGGGATATTAGGCCTCACATCCTCTGTCTTTTCTGTGTTTAGGGCAACAACTATTCACAGCTAATCTTGCTCTGCATCTGTCGAGCCTGCTCACTGTTCTGGGTTTGTTTTAAAGAGAACAAATGCTGGAGAAGTGAGTTTGTCTTCTGCGGGGTATGTGCACAGGCTCAAAAGGCAAACCCACTGGCAATGGTTGTTATTTCCTGTGGCATGCCAACAATGCCTTTCTTGAGCTATGCAGTTACACACAGTTGGAGATGTACAAGGGCTATTTGCTTCTCGTGTACAGCCATGAGTGGGTTTCCTCCTATCCCCATACGGCCTGAGCACTAAGGGAAATGGAGCTGTTTAGGTGATGTCAGGAAGAAAGATGACAGCTCCTTTGGTCAACACAACTCCATCCAGCAAGTCAGGTTACTGAGACCTCTGTGTCCGAAGTCAGTGGAGGAAATGATGTTATTTCTGGTGTTGGGTACCACGGCATCAGAGAAGGTGCTGGGTTGGTGGGATCATAAGCTGAAGCAGCAGAAAGTAATATTCTGAATATGCAGACCATAAGCAACATACCTAGAAAATGTTGTCAAGAATCTACAGTTATATTTATTTTCAGTTAAACATGCTAAACCTAAAGACTAAGTTACTAGGAACATGGTCCCTTTCTCACTTCTCTTGAGGCAATTCCAATTTCCCTTCCAAATTTTTAGGGGGTTTCCCTCCAGCACTGATCAAATCTGCTCACTGGGGAAAATAAAAAGGCACTGAGCATTTCAACTCACTGATCCACCAGAAAAGCACTGACCTGCAGTCTTAACACCACTGATCCTAGCTAGATAAGAAAAGAAGTGGAGAATTACTTGGTATAGCAAAGACCAATAATTTCCTTTCTATTGTATGAATCATGGCTTTTTTTTTTTCCTGCCACCACAGGTGAATAGGTTTTTTCCTACTGATAAATGCCTGAAAGGAAGAGGAAGAGATACGCTGCTATCTCTGTTCTCTTTGATAAGATGCAGATATCCTCGTGTATGAAATAACATTCATCCCTCTGCCAAAAAGCCATGTTCACTGGGCAATAAAGTTTAAATTTCTGGGAATAAGTCTGAACGGAGCTATATATAACTGTTTCATTCCTGTTAAAAAGGAGAGGTAGTATCAAATACTACCATGTATTTCTTATTTCCCAAACATGTCAACATAATTTCATACTTATTTCTTTAAAAATGTTTAAAACCTATTTCTTGATGTCTGGTGTTAATCCTCTTAGTGGACTGAATGCAGACCTGTGGAAAAATGCTAGTCAGCTTTAGATTAGATTCTTATGTACCTGAGGAAACCAGTGAAATAAAATCCCCAAATCCGTTTCGTATCCAGTGTCTAGGTGAAACTCAGTGCACAGCTAGAAAAATAGATTTATTTTGTTTTGTTTATGGAAAGTTGCATATTGAAATGGACACCTTATTTTGGGTGCTAGAAAAGAAAAGCTTCAGAGTGGGTATGCTGGTTTCAGTTGGGATAGAGTTAATTCTCTTCACAGTAGCTAGTATGAGGCTGTTTTGGATTTGTGCTGAGAAGGATGTTGATAACACACCAATGTTTTTAGTTGTTGCCAAGCAATGTTTACATTAAAATAAGGATGTTTTTGGTTCCTCATAGTGCACCTGTGTTGCCAGCTTCTTCTCTACAAGAGGCTGGGAGGGGACACAGCGAGACAGCTGACCCAAACTGACCAAGGGGACACTTCATGCCACCAGATGTCATGCTCAGTGTATAACTTGGGGGAAGTTGACTGAGGGGTCTGGCTTTTGCAGCACTCTCGAGCTCTTGCTCTGGCTCTCGCTGCTTAGGGACTGGGTGTTGGTCAGCAGGTGGTGAGTGTTTATATTATTTTTTTTCTTCTATTGTTCTTCTTTCATTACGTATTAGTAGTATCAGTATATTCATTACATATTATTAGTAGTATCATTATTAATCTATTTTCAATTATTAAACTGTTCTTATCTCAACCCATGAGTTTTCTCACCTTTTCCTTCGATTCTCTCCCCCATCCCACTGGGGGAGGCAAGACATGAGCAAGCAGCTGAAGCAGCTGTGTGGTGCTTAGTTGCTGACTGTGGTTAAACCACGACAGTGTGTAAAGCTACAAAGTGACTTATACTCATTTCTGTTTTCTTATTAAGGTTTCAAATTTAATTCCCAGTCTTGAGATTCATGCGTGCACAAATTACTGTGATCAAATTAGTCTGGTTTAGATTAAGTACAGCTTACTTTGCAGAGACACACATGGACACCAGCAGCTCCAGTATGGACTACATGACTGTACAGAGAAGGATGATGGAGGTTAGTTCACCAACACTGCAATGAGGACATGAGCCAAGTTGCCCCAAGTGCTTTCTGTCCCCAACAACTCAGTATTTGTTTGGTTTTATTCCTGTAACTATAGAGTCCACATGAATATTTTTTTTCCTGGGGTGGTGCCTTATAAGCAAGGTAAAATTTTTTCAAATATAGTTTGTTTTCCTTTCAAGGTGGACATACGTCTTGGAGTTATCACCTGTATGTAGGTGTGTAACCAGGTATACCATGGATAAAAATGAAAATCTTGCCAGAAGTATAATTAATGAAAAAAGCCTAGTGTACTTGATGTCAAAACTTAAACATTTATCATATTGCTTGAATTTTGCATAACCAAAACCTTTTGATCGGTGAGGGTGGGGTGTAATACATTCTATTCAATCATATAACATTATACACATTATATACATTATGAACATATAATGTGTGTGAATATATATAATGCATGTATTATACACATTATATTCTGAGTCTGGAGATGGAAAAAGTAAATATCATAATGAGAAAAGCTAAGTAATCTTTAGAATTTTTTTTTGCATTCTACAATGGATAAACAGTGTTCTTTCTGCCCTTCCACTGTACAGGGAAAAAAAATGCCCTGAAAGAGAAAGCATGTGTTACTTTTGGGTTGGGATCTTTCCATTGAAACAGAGTAATACATTTTATTAGAGTTTTGGTGGGTTTGGGTGTTATTTGAGTAGGTATTAGGCATGTGGATCTGTGAACAGCTTGGACTTCAGTATCAACAAGATCATAATGAGGGCTTGACTTTGCTGTGGCAGGAGCTGAAGGCCAGTCGGTCATTCCTCCTTCGCTGGCACCTTCTCTGGTGCGTGGGTCTGGGAGGCAGAGCTGGGAGAGCAGCCTGGCTGGCTACCAGGGAGGGGAGGCTGTACCCCGCATCGGTACTACTCTTTCCTGTTGGACTTTATTACAAGGTTGAATTTATGTCAATCCAGAAAAGTTGTTACAACTTCTTCAGATGTACACCAGTTTTCAAACAGCTCGTATAGCATCACGGGCCAGCTTCCTGATGATGGCAGGGAGGCTTTGTGACACACCTAGCACACCAAGCAGCTCTGTTGGCAATGCACTTTTCATGATTTCATGTGATACAACACTAATTTGGGATTGTGGTAGACCCCTGCTGTGCAGCTCATCAACACCCTCAGCAATTTGACTCTATTTTCTGCGAAGGCTGCTCTCAGCTATGCCTGTGGAAGTTCAAAACCCCGTACTCAGGGAGCAATTTGTCAAATGTTTAGCCCTCAGTGTAGCTGAGTGCAAACCTGGTCAGACTAAAGCCATGAAAACTGGGCTATTAATTTGGTAGGTTGTAAGAGATGATAGTTGCGACAGGGTTTCATACTGATTTCTAGCACCCTACCTTGGAGTGGGGTAAGGTTTCTATTTAATGTTTAGCACCACTCTTCCCTGAGGACAAAGTAATTTTGTCTTTCATGGTTACCTGTCAGGAGTTCCCTGTGGCTCTGGTATTCCTGGAGAAGCTATCAGGACTGGGGCTGGCTTTCGTACTGTATATCTCTAATTTAGGCTCTGTAACCTCTGAACATTGGATTTTTTATCTGTTACTTCAAGGTATAAAACACACGATCCAAGCTGAACTGCAGTTAATAACATACAAAAGTATTCAAAGCTGTGGGATCTGGTGAAGAAGTAACTCTGTTGTGCTCTCTGGGTGATGGGCTTATGTTTGATGCCATCTCTTGTATTTCAGAATGATGCTACCTACGATAGCCACCTTGACACTGTGATCAGTTGATGTTAAGAATTAGCTAGCTAGTCCCTAACACAGGAGCAGACTATCTTTTTCTCTTTTTGTGAAAACATCACACATTTTTTGTTTCTACTCATCTTTCACACAGGATTACCTTCTTCATAGGTAACTACGACGACTTGTCTTGAAGTACTCCTAAGCCTGAAGGAGAAAGAATGTATAATGAAAGAAAAGGATAGCGGCAGCCTAGAGATGGAAGTATCAAAAGTGTATTTTGCTACCATAGATCCATTATTTAGATCCTTTGACAGAACTGTTCTTTGCTTTGTTTTATAACTCTGCTGTCCTGAAAATAAGGCTTGCATAGCGCATCTCACTGGGTTTTGTCTGCACCTGTACACATTGTACATGTAATAATATCCAAAGGCTTCTGAAGAATGAAAGACATGATTTTCAACACTATAAACAGATGTTTAAAATATATTTTTCTTTTTTTTTTTTTAAAAAAAGCTCAGTTTATCATGTCTGTTGAATGGTCTGGGACCCAAAAATATTGAAGAAACTAGCAGGAGAATTAAGTATTATTTATAGTTTAGGAAACTATTTTGTTATTCATTGTCATGTGTTCGAAAATAATGCAATTGGTTTTATAGATTCTGAAAATGCAGATATTAAAGATATTTATAGATATTAAAACCGTATCAATATGTAATTGTAATCCATTACAGTAAAAATATAGACTACATGTAGCTGTAGAAGTTACAACTTCTACAACTGACCTTACAACTTCTTCTGAGACAGACCTTACATTTCTGGCTTTGCAAGAAAACTTCCTAGAAATACCGCATGACTTAAAATGAAGAGGCTACTTGACCTGTTCACTGCCACAGGCAGGGAGGGGGTTAACGGGGGCGGCCGCGTTCCCCGCGCGGTGCCGGCGGCAGAGCCC
>NW_010231404.1:54563-65701 GCF_000690775.1 Eurypyga helias | reverse complement strand
GTCCCAGCTTGCAGGCACCGTCCGGCCCCGCATGTTGCCGAGACGCGCCGAGCGCACCCTGCGCTCCAGCCTTCCCACGGTAAATCACTCCCGCTTCGGAACTCCCCTACGGAGCTGCCCAGCGCGGGTCGGGTTATCGCGCTCCGTGGCGGGAGCGAGGTCTGTTTGCAGCAAGCTTTCCACAAAATCGCACCCCTCAGTCCGAAGCTGCTGGCTGGCCGGTATTCACCTGAGCTTCTCTTCGCTTGAGGCTTTAAAATCTCTTTCCTAACTTCCTCAGGTTCAGAGGTAAACAGCTGGGGAGGCTCCTCATCCCAGCGTTTCTTTGTCTGTGGCGTTACTTACACAGCTCGACAGCGGGCGAGGGGTTTCTGTTAGCAAATAGAGCTGGGTATGGCAGTTAAACCTTGTGCCTCGAGACATTCTTTCCAGCGTTCTGTATCCTCTTCAGCAATAGCAGACTGGCATTCAGGGGATATTTTTTTTCATTATTATTAAGTTATTCCATTAGGACATTTTGGAGGATTTGATTGCATTAGTGAAGCCAACAAGGCGTTACTGCGGAGTGGAGAACTGTTTCTGGTGTGCACCGATGTCCTCCTACAGTATGAAAGTTGTCAAGAAGTCTGGTTTAAATCCAGATTGTTTCCATAGCCCATAGAATCCCACATTCCTGGCCTGAAGAACAGATGTCTTGAGGGTTTAAATAAATACTTTGCATTTATTAGCATAATAATTGAGAGACAGAAGATGCTTGCGCTCAGTGAAGCTCTGTCTCTGTGTAGGTCTTAACCATCCGCCGAGTTCAGATAACAGCAACGTAAGGCTTACATGGGGCAGAAAAGCCATTCAGATTTTCTTTCTACTTCCTCTTTAAGTAACATAGTTAGATACCTTAAAGCACTATAAACCAACCCTAAAATACAACTGACATTTCTGCGTCTTAATTACTTTCTACATATGCAGATTTAATTACATTTCAGAAATGTGCGATTGCTGCAAATTTGACTCTACAGGTTTTCTACTCCTGAACGGCCCACATGGCAATCTTAAAATCACACCAGTGTCCAGGTAAAAAGTCCTTCTGCAGGAAGTTTTCGGTGTTATTCATAATCCATAAATTTCCCAAAGCCATCAGTCAGTAAGCTGTTCATATTCTAAATGCATCATTTGCCATGACTACGGAAACAAGCTATCATTACTTAGCATCGTACGCTCCATTTTATCTCTTCTTCAGTAGAAGTCTTCGTGGAGATCGATTATTAAATCTAATCACAAAGGAAAAAAGATTCCTATAAATAGGCACATAGATTTAGTCACAAAAGGAAACTGATGGGAGTAACATTTAAAGTAAGCCTCCATATTTTACAAGTTGCATCTTAAATTCTGCATGGAAACCCTGCCTACAGTGGCAGTAATTTTTTTTTTTTTGTTTTCTCCATACAAATAGCCTTGTGTGCAGAACTGGGAGAGTTCTGCTAAACCATATATGAGGTGCAGTGAAGCTCGGTATATTGTGAAGTCTTACATCTTTTGATAATACTTAGAACCAGTTTAATCTTCTGTTCTTAACATGGACTGCATACGTGTATTTGTGTCATCCACAGAGGTTCTGTTTTTTGGCTGTGTACCTCAGGGCAGAACCAAACCCATCACACTCTGTTACAGGCAATCCAAATTGCTTTGCTTTGCTCAGAACTACGATGTTCTTCCTCAGCTATCAATAATAGGGCTGGTTTAAATAAACGTCTTAATATCATTCTTATTGCCTCTCTCCGTAGGGTTCAGCAAAGCTTTTAAAAGTCTCACCCTGCATCCCATCATCTCACGTTACGTGCTGAGTGGGAGCTGTGCTGGACCACGACAGCACTGAGGTGGTGATGGGTGCGGGTGTTGTTGGCGTGGGGCCCAGCCCGTACCCCCCTGCTTTCTCAGGGGGGTGTGTAACCTGCTGGAGACTAAGGTGCTCGCTGTGTTTTGGCTGTTTGAAGACAAAGCCTTTTCCTCCTGTCTGCAGTTCTCAATGAGATTTTAAAACCTCAATGAGATTTTAAACACACTAGAATCGTTCTTTAATCCTGGCACAGCTTGCAAAATGCAACTGCTCTACCACAATAAAGCATCATAACCCTCTGCTTCCTAAGAGAGAAAAGCAGCTGCTTTCTTAATAAAGCCATGTTCCCGTTATGCTTTGGAAGTAAATAGATCTATCTTGAATTTCCTCATAGCTGCTATTCCTCCCAAATGTGTTTGCTGAGGACTTGTTCCCATTCTTCAAATATGCTCCCTCTTTCATTTCCATACGCTATTATTTGGTCAAAACCCCCACAAACCCCAAGTTAAATCCTGACTGTTCATTAGGTTTGGACTGTTTCAGTTATCTTATTGGATAACTTCAACAACCAAAAAGAGAATTGTGTAGTTTCTGTCCTCATAATTCAACAAGCAGCCAGGGCTAGGGCAAATCACTGCTACTTCCGGAAAGTCGTCATTCCCAGCCTTCCAGTGAGGTACAGAATTATTTCCAACTCTGGCAGGTTGCAAGAATGTGGAGTAGTATGATTAACTTCCTGCCGTTCTGCTCGGCCCCCTCATTTGCATTTTGGCATGATTTTAACAGCTAATTTTGCACAAACGAGTAGTGTTAGGAAGCAAGGCTTCCTTCCACACAAAAGCTAGGAATTATGACCTCCTGTTTCCAAAATCAAAAGGTGTAACAGTGGCCCAAGAGCTGAAAACATGCGGAGAGAAAAAAAAAAGATAATTTAAAAATCCCTTAATGATTTCATGATGTGTCCACTGAAACCAAAAGCAAAAGTACTGACTGTGGAGGCTACAGTGGCCCTAACAAAGGCATTATCAAGTTTAAGTCAGAATTTCATGTTTTACTTAAAACCAGGGTCTACTTGAAGCCTTTGCTGCTGCACTCAAAAAAAGCTAAGCACCAAACAGCTTGCACTGTTACGCAGAAGTAATTCCAGTAACTGTAGAACAGGATTCAAAAAGCTGCTGTCTTATAAATGAGAAGGTATTTGGTGGTAGGTACTACGCTTTGCTGTTAAGACGTATACAAACTTAATATCCAAAACGCACCGCTCCCAGAATAGCGTAACTTCAAAAGCATTAACTCCCTAGTTTTCCAAAGACGTAGTTGACAATGGCTGCAAAAATTTTTACAGAACACGTTGGCTATGGTTACATTGATATTAATAGAAAAGTTCAGTATATAAATCAGGTATATAGTTGTAGCCGGAGTACAGAAAAAGACTGGATGGAAGCTAAAGGAGCTACTGAATTATGTATCCCTATCTAATGAAAAAGCTAAGATTTTCATCACTTTCCCTAAGCTTTAATTCACAGAGAAATTAGACAGAAAAATTATCCCCAAAATGAAACTTCAAAAGTATTCATCATGTATGAACCTGCCAGAAATTCACCATGTAATTCAGTGCAGGAACAGTGAAGAGAGCTGATAAACATCTGCAATTTGGCCAGAAATCGCGTATGCTCTTGTACCCATTGTTTACATAGAGAATGGGTTACACGTGGACATGGTAATTCTGGACATGCTTATCTGGACCAAAGAAAAAGCTTTAGAGTGTCTTGGATACAGTTGGGATTCTAGCACTGCAAACAAGCTTGCTGCTTGTCTGCCTTACATACTCCACATTGTTTTTAAGTTAATGAAGCACTTAGAGCCTTGGACAACTTAAATCATAGAATCATGGAATAGTTTGGGTTGGAACCTTAAAGACCATGGGCAGGGACACCTTCCACTAGACCAGGTTGCTCCAAGCCTCATCCAGCCTGGCCTTGGACACTTCCAGGGATGGGGCATCCACAGCTTCTCTGGGCAACCTGTGCCAGTGCCTCCCCACCCTCTCCAGGAAGAACTTCTTCCTGATATCCAATCTAAACCTCCCCACTTTCAATTTAAACCTGTTACCCCTTGTCCTGTCACTACAGACCCTTGTAAAAAGTCCCCCACAGCTTCCTTGTAGCCCCTTCAGGTACTGGAAGGTTGCAGTAAGGTCTCCCTGGATCAGCTTGCCATCTCTATTGACGTAGGAATGACAGCTGCCACCTCAAATACTGCAAGGGCTTGGGGTGGGGGAGTGTACATTTTTTCGACAAAAAAGCAGCACGAAAAGACTTCATGACAGCATTCCACATTTCTTTTAGCTTATCTTTGTGCTTCACTCCATTTGCTGTTATTAACAAAGCTGACCCGCTATGCAGCAGGGAAGGACTGCCAGTATGTTAACAATGCATTTCACAAAACCTCCTTCTTTAGCATACAGTAAAATCCACAAACACAGAGAAGTCTCTTTTTAAGGAACAGAGAGCAAGGAGTTTGAAAAAATAGTCATTTGTACTCTGTACACAAATGGTTGTCAGACATGACACAAGACAGCAGAATTTTTAATATTTATTCCTGAAACAATTATTACTGAAAAATCCACTATATTGATAATAAAGAACAAAAGATGAACTTTGGTACAATCTGAGCTATTTTTAAGTCAAAAGTATCACTTCACTATGCAAGTGTTCCAGGAATAAGTAATCTCTGGGAAAGATGTATTCAGAATAGTCATTTACAGCAGGATCAGTTCTGTCAGCTGCAGGGAAACCATCTGAACTTTAAGTCAGTCTATATTTTAATAAGGTTTTTGGATCCCCTCATCAACATAGTTTGCACATGCAGCCTTCTCATCAGCCTCTTCCTGCACACCACTGGGAGATGAAAAAAGATCTTCCATCTAAAAGGAAAGCTTCTATTTTAAAATTGAAAGATACCATTCTTCTGGCAGAAGTTTTGCTGGCAGACATACCCAGGAATGGATTATAAGTAACAGGATGTGGAGCAACTGGTAGAATGAAGCAGCCCACAGCTGCTTATAAATTTCTAAGGGAGGAAGGGATCAGAAATATTAAATGTTTTGAGCAAACCTGGAGGGGACTCTGTCACAGATCCATCCAAGCATGAATTGTTCTGCAGATGATTTTGATCAAAGGGACGTGGGAGAACTGCATTTTCTTCCTGAATTGGTTAACCTGGTTTCTCTGCAGAGATACAGGCTCCCAGTTTGTTTCTTTGGCAATCTTAAAGGGAGGAATCCCTACTGGAAACAGCTGGAGTGAGATGAAACTGTTATATCTGAGAGCAGACCTGAGTGCATTCAGATATCCTGCTGGCATGCTAATGGCTAACAAGATTTGGATCTTAGAAAGGTGCTAGGGTCACTGTCAATAGCTGCTGAAGCCCACTTCTGCTATCAAGCTTTTGTGAGGAGGATTAAAAATGGGTTGGCAGCTCGACTTGCATGCTCTGGGTAAGACTCACCAACAGCTAAAATAGGTCTTGCTTGCTGCACACCTTCATCTCTGTTACTTTATTCTGTGGCAATCCTGCAGTATATTCCAGTATGAGGAAATCACTGGAGCTGTTAATAGGCTGAGTTACAGACAGCCACCTTAACTGCTCTTTGATACCCCTTTTACCAATCTGCAGGTGTCCTGTTGAGACCACAAGAGACTTGGGAATATATACAGGCTATGAACTGTAAGGGCATGTGGGATTCGAAAACTGCTGTGTTTTCATCCTCAGCGATAGAATTGTTTGCCTAAAAAAGCAGCAACAGATGCAATCCAGTATTCCTTTTATCAATTAGCAAATGTCACCAAATGCTGAGAAGAGAGAGAAAAATCTCATTCCCTGAAATCTACTGTTTGTGTTTCTGAGCTAAAAACGGCTTGAATCAGAAATGCACTTAATTAGCTTTCTGAAAGAAAAGGAGGTGACCATCCATCCACACAGAGCTAGATGAAAGCCAGTGTCTATTTTCCTTCCTCATTTTACCTTGTCAGTCTAAATTACAGCAGTTCCTTACAAGAGGACCAGGCAATCACTTTGAATTTGTGCATCTAACGTCATGGGACCCTACATTTGATCAGAGTCCTTAAAAGTAACCAAAACACATAAAGTAATTCATGTTGTATGTAGAATCTTGGCCAGAGAGTGAGGACAGACATCACAAATGTCCCCACAATATTAATAGCCAACATTAATGTTTAGACATATGTGGGGAAACAAATGTATGTAAAAGCTGGAATAATGTGATTAGCAGTTCCTGAAAGTAGCATTAATTTTAGCACATGGGGCAAATTAGGAGCTAGGTTTAAGCATAGCACACAGCAAAGGCTTCATTCCCATAAGGCAAAGCATAGTATATAATTAAGACCAAGCATTCGTTACTCTAGGCCGTATCTGCCAGAAAGAAGCAGGCATCCTGGCAAGATTTTCTAACGTGCGTGACCTGTGTGTTGCCAATTACTGTCTGTTTGGACTGTATGTATACGAGGTGCTGCCTAATCCAGGGAGTACAGCGCAGAGATAAAACAGTGAATCCTGCTTTAAGCAACGTCTGTCATCTTTATCTGTAGGATTCTGACTACCACTGTACTAACAATATGTAATACTCGAAACGATTAAGTCTTTATTTAAGAAATGGGTGGAATTTTTCACTCTCTCTCTCAGCTGTGCATGACTGCTCCCCAGTCTGATATTCAGCCTGCGCTGCGTGCCTCGTTCCCCCGCTGTCATCGCTGAAGACAGACACTGCTCTGAGAGGCACACAGCACACCGAGTCTGTTTTCTCTGTGTGTGAAGATCCCTAGAGCATGCGGGAAAAGCAGAGGGAAGACATACCACACGGAGCTCAGAGCAGTGCTGTATCCCATGAAATCTGAAGAATGCATCTTGCCAGAAAATACAAGCATATGTTAGATTTGCAGCCTAAAGCACTTCTTTTTCTAAGCAACACACTGATTTCTCAGTGTTGGGTTGAGCATCCGTTTACTGTAAAACTAACTATATTATTCTCCGTTTTAGAGAGAAAAAGGAGCCACTCCTTTGTGATTCTCTATACTTCAATACATACTTTTTTCACAGCTTAGAATAATTTTAGAGAATTTTAAGAAATGCCAGCAAATAAAATCTTGACGCCTGCAAACAATGCAGAGTTTATGACACCAGTTCAGAGGAATCTTTTATATTATTCCATAAGCCTATTTCAACAACAGAATAGTAATAAGAATTTGCAATGTATGGTTAGTGTCTTCACTCTTAAAAATTTATACAGCTGTCTGCAGGCTATGTGATCTAAAATATTTCATGCAAAGAAGTGAAGAAAATGAAAAATAGGTTCTTTTAAAAACAGAGACAGAGGCTTGCTGCTTTTTCTTCATTTCTAGTTAACGTTCACACAGGTAAAAACTATCAGAGCTCTAAATGGTAGTACAAAAACATGCACCGTAATTTGTGGAGTAAAAGCCTGTAGCAAATACCAGAATGGGGAGTAAAAGAAGCCCCTCCTGATCGGTCTGCCTCAGTGGCTGTGCTGCTGTTGGGTTAATGACAGCCTCTTCTACAGTTCACATCTCACGAAGTACAAGCTCAGTATAAGGTTCAGAAGCACTGATCTCTTACTTTTACCAGCTAAGTATGTCTAAGTTTATAAGGTTAGTCTGCCATATTTCAGTGTCCTCTAGTCGAATTCTCACCATGCTCCTCCAATAAAAAGAAAGCAGTCAAACCCACCCTTCTACCCCGCTGATCGATAGTGCGGTCAGGCGATCCTGTGCTGTTGCTTACATTTAGCAAGCCATGTTCAAGCATCGGTTTTAGATACTACTTCTGCTTCCTGTACCCTAATAGAATATGGAGGGAAGTGTAGAGTTCATCCTTCAGCCACACTGAAGAACAGTCATGTCACAGTGATACGCAGGAGCCTTTAAAGAGGAAAAAAGGAGCAGAGGAATACTGTATGCCATGGCAAGTTCAGGTGCATTGTAACTATCTGAATTTCAGTTTATCAGAAAGAACTAGATCATTCTTCATCCTCCTGAAAGTGCTACAAGACTTTCAGTGAAAGCAGTGCGGTGTCTCATGTCTGTTCTGATGGCTGTGTCTGTTTGCCCGCATGCCGTCCAGAACCCTGGGGCAGCATTGGTTCTTCACTGCACCATCCCACAGGCTCTGTCTCTTCTCCAGACATCTTCCTTCTTTCTTACTGACTTCTGTGGTCCAAGTAGTCTTTGAGATTTGAAAATATTTTTCCAGGAAGTGGTATGGATTTAGGACACCAAGTGATTGCTTTGTTTTTTAAAATGCACACAAAAACATGTTCATGGAAGCAGTCTAAAAGGTCTAAAAATATCCTGACTGATTTTTTTCCCTCTTCTTTCTTTTCCTTTCATCCTGAACATCAATAGGCCTGTTTGTTCAGCCAGAAAACTCCCGTTTGCTGTCCCCCACTGTGTCATGTAAATGCACACAGTTTAAGGCAATGCTCCCTCAGGTGTCCTGCCCAGTACTCTCAGGGAGAACGGATAGAAGTCTTCTCTCCACCTTTTTGCTAGCAGTGTCACAGAGATAATGGCAGCACACATGCAGAGTATTAGTCAGAGAGACCCCTTTTCTTTATCGTACTGTCACCCGGGATAAAAGTAATGGCAAAGGAAGGTCCTTAAATATGTGCTGCCTGGGCTGCTCTGAATACATCTTAAGGGTTGTTGAGAGCATGAGAAGGATCGGCATTGCCAGGGCAAGGCAAGAGATGGGAGAGATTAAAAATGAAGAGGATGAAAAGGGCAGGGAACAAAGAGAAGGTGTCCTGTACTTACTGTATCCACTCATCCATATAACATGACAAAAGGAAGACAGTAAGACAAATATTCAGCCCATTTATCTGCTGTAATTGCCTGCATATCCATGCTGTTCTGCAGGAAACGTGTACTGTTCTTTTGCACTTACACACACACAGAGAGCTCTGGACTATTTATAGAAGTGGCACAGGCTTTAATGAAAGCCAATCATTCTCTCAAGTCCTTTTAGGAGGCTTGTTTCTGTATCCCCATCATTTCAAGAAAGGAAAATCGCTGGTTAGTGTAACTGAGTATCTATTCTTATGCCATCTCTGTACAAGAGAGCAGCGTTACTGGAATAAACATAGGTGCTTGCTGACAATTTTAAGGTGAAAAAGAAAAAAGAAAAAAATGTACATTGTACATAATGTTAGCCATAGTAGATAGCTGTACTAACACCACACCCCCCCCAAACCAACCAGCCCCACAGTGCCTTGAAAGTGACTATCTGCATTAGCTTTGTTAGGCATGAAAATATTTATTCTACTCATGTTTCTGTGTTTGTTTGTTTTAAGAAAAAAAAGACCAAGCCCATTTCCCATTTTAAGAAGCAGCACAAGCAGTTACAAATGTAACTATGTCCTTGCAAAACGGGGGGCATGCACATCTGGAGGAAAGGTTCATTCACCAGGAGACCACACTGACACCTGATCTGCAAAGGACTGTGGAAACTGTGTTGACTTTTAAAAGCCAGCTTTGAAGTGTTGCTCCAAGACCAGTGTGCAAAATACCCAAAGCAAAGGCCTAGACAGCTTGATAACCACTACCAAGATTCTCTGTTAGGGACAAGCGATCTCAGGAGTACAAACGCATTCTAAGTTCACGCTCAGAACTTTGGGTGCACAGAAGCCCCAAAAATAAACTGCAAATCATTTTGAAATAGTAGCATCTCTGTAAGAAATCATAAAACCAAGAAATACCGGAAAATTAATGTCTATCACATGTCAGTAAAGATGAGGTATTTGTTTATTTTGTTTGCTCTAAAGACTAGTAAACATCCATAACTTGAAAACCAGTAATGGGTACTAGGTACTTTCTTCTGAAGGATGAATTTTCAATCTAGGGTGAGTCAGTAAAGATTGGTACTTTGTATTGGGATGATGACAGTTATGAAGTATGTTTTTCAGTGTATTAATATTGATGAAAATATGGAATTGTTGCAAAGATGGGGAAATTGCAAAACTACCTCAGTCTTCACCTACCCGCTCAGAACCCATCCACTTGTTTGCAAGACCCATATGGTGTTTTAGGACACCCACAGTTGTGAACCTGACTTACAAAGGAAAAAGCGGTTGTTGGTGAGGAAAGTCTCATAACGATACACAATCTGTTTGAGTATGGGTAGAGAGAAGAAAGGGCAGCAGGAACACACATAATAAGCCACAAATGCTAGATGGATGCTTTCAGCACAGACTTTGATTCTTTTTGTCTTTCCCCAAGATAATATATCTATGCCAACATTACAGTAGCATCCAGATGAGTTCAGTGAAGACCACCATAGTTCACAGGCAGTGCATGATCATGCTGGAACTCTCTAAAGGGCTGAAAGTCTTAACAGCAACACAGGGAAAATCACAGACACAGGAAAATGCTGTTTCAGCACAACCCACTAAAATGTCTGAGCCACAAGAAAATTGGTAAAATAAAATGAACTTCTTGAATGTGACAATAAAATAGGTGCTGATTTTTTTTTTTCCTGCAGTGGTGAAGCCATGCCTATCTGACTTAGTATTAACAAGTAGATTAAGAACATGGGAGAAGCTGTACCAGGTCAACTGAAAGGTCCATCCAGCCTGGTATCTTCTTTTGCAGAAGTCTCAGAGTATAAAGTAGAGCAAATTACATTTGTCCCAAATATTAGGCAAGACTTCCAACAACTTGTGACTTAAGGGGTTTCCGAAACAGAATTTTCTCCCTTAAGGATGTGTTATGAAGTATGTGCAATAACAAAAAAAAAAATCATTTACTTTAAACATGCCACCTGCTAGCTGTGTCTGCTACCCCTTGGTTCTCACACTGGAAGACATAACAAGTAGTTGCTCTTTTCTTTACCATCTCAATGACGCACGATTTTATAACTTGTATCCTGTCTCCCCTCTCCGACTGTCTAGGGCAAAGAGTCTTAGCCTACTTGGATAGTTCTCTAAGATACATATCCAGAACTGTCGAGATACTCAAGACGGAAGCAAATGAAAGATTTGAAGAGTGGCATAATTATATATTCCATTTCGTTCTCTTTTCCCTTCCTGATAATCCATAACAATTTGGAGACAAACTATTTTAGGAAAATCTGAACATTTAGCCTGCTTTAAAACTGCTGATGAACAGTGGAATATGGAATCTTTAATATCTGCTATCCAGATGGACATTTCTTGGGTGCAACAGAAGTGTAAACATAAGGGAAAGGCCAAAAGCAAAACCATCTAGACAGC
>NW_010231404.1:21337-54553 GCF_000690775.1 Eurypyga helias | reverse complement strand
AAAGAGTGTTGGTGGAAAGAGGATAACAAAATCTTTAACAGGTGTGATATTTAGTCATTTCAAATCTAGAAAACACCAGCATGTACTGACACCCGAGACTAACACAACATTTCAGCAAACCAGAGTGCTTGCAACACTGCATCCTAGCAGTGTCCACGTCCTAGCTGCTGTCACTGCTCAGACTCTCTCTCCATCGTTACAACCTCTATCTGCTCATTTTCTACTGCCACAGCATTTGCAGAAATCAGGGGTGTTGTGGCAGCATTACAACAACCAGTCTTGCCAGCACAGTTCTATAGTGCTCCTGAAAGCCATGTTGGGAGGAGACCGTGCGGTGTCTCCTGTGGTCCTGATCGATTTCTTGGAAGCTGGAGAATTCTTTTGTACATGTTACGCATATGGAGTTTTAGGATAAATATGGTTCCATATAGCAGTGAAACATCTTGTTTCAGCACATAAAAGTTATATATAGAAGATAGTTATAATTTAATTTTATAAAATGCCTGCAAATTAATAGATACTCTAGAAAATATTCCTAAAGTCCCCTCAAACAATAAATTGGTATTCTCATACACGGTTTCTTAAGGAACCTGGAAGAACTGACATTGCATTTAGACTGCACTGGTTTTCTAATGTTGAAATTTCAAGAAAGCACATAAACGAATTAGTATTTGTGTATGTTCTGAGTTGCTTTGGTTAGTGATTCTAGGATTTGCATGAATCAGGACTGCAGAAGATGGTATATAATTTTGATGAACTGCTGATGTTTTCCTGTCCAATTTCTCTCATCAGTGTTGCTAGTGACAATCCTTGTAGTGGAAGGGATTGCCGTGGCACAGAAGACACAAGGTATAATTTTGGTTTGATGATTTTCTTTCAAAAATGTAACACTTTCATAATTTTTAATTAAGCAGTGTAAGTGAAAGAAAGTATTTGTATTCAGGTATCAATAGCTCTTGTACTATCAACGTGAGTTCCAGTATTTTCCATTTTCCCCTTATTTACTGCATTTTTTTCCAACTGATCAAAGCCATGTAGTCACAAAGAACACAGAAGTTCACTTACCCAGTTAAAATTCTGCGTAACTTTAACCGAAGTGGGGAAAAAAACACCACGGAAATTCATGTTTTCTGTATCTGACAACAAGCTTTTCAAATAGTCCACCCACAAACATTTTTGAAGCCTGACGAGTGAGGAAGGCATCAGTTTCACAAACCTTATTTTCTCATATGTGGGATTAACCCCCACACAGGAGAGAAGAATTCTTTGAACTGACACCTACAGAATTTCCGTGAACAATTTCTGCAGGAGAGACTAAGTTTTGACCCCCATAAATAAAAAAGCTGCCAAGATGCCGGTGGAAGGTGGTGTAGTTTACTGGAGGCAGCTAAGACCTGTGTCAGCATGGACTCCCTCTCAAAGGTCTGCAGAGAAAAACTGCATAAATATAAATAACATCATGAGAGCACTCTGTGAGGTTTAGGAAAAATCTGGAAGAAACCACATAGCCTGTGTCTTATTCTCTCCAGTTCTGTTGTTCTCTCAGCACTAGCTCAGTAGACCGCATGATCTCAGTCAAGGATCGTATTTCCCTGTACACCCAGAAAGGAGCTTTGATATTATATGAGAGCCTTAGCTACCAGTGCAATCTACCTATTGCTAGTACTTGCATTAACTACCTTTGCTGTATTTTAGTGTATTTACATATTATAATAAGCATTCTGTATTCCAACAAGTTATTGTAAATAGATATTCAACCTAAGGGTCATGTACTTCAGTATACTCTGGAATCAGGGCCAAAAATAGTAAAAGCTATCAAATATCTTGGATTATATTTGCATAGGAATGGAGAAGACAAGCCATAAACTAATGCTGCTGTATTGGCAGCCACTGTGACTATTCGATTTAGAAAGAACATCCAAAAAATCTAAACTGAATTGGGTAAAAAAAAAAAAATTACTCTCTTTTCCCTACCCAAGGATTACTGGACATATTTGGTATTCAAAAACTGTGATCTCTTCATGATGTACCACATCACTAAATTCAACATAAGATTTTCCTAGCTAGATATTAACAAGTAGCATATAAGACAGTTTGCAACCAAAATAAATCACTTTCTTCTATTCTAGGATATGTGTTCTGTCAGTGTTTTACTTTTGCAGAATCAAATTTGCATGCTTGCAAGAGAAATTTATTTCATCACTTTGTTTTTCTGCTTAAGGTGGGCAAAATATTGGAGTGAATCGCATCCCTCCTACCCAGTGCGACAACTGGGTACGGACAAGTAATGGAGGACATTTTGCTTCACCAAACTACCCTAACATGTACCCCCCAAATCAAGAGTGCATCTATATCTTAGAAGGTACACGTTGTATTTCTGTTTGGTTGTCTTGTAATCTTCCTGTTAAATGTATAAGCTTGGACTGTTAAAAATGTGTCGTTTTACTCTACAGTCAAGTATTGCGTACCCGTGCTGGTAATATAATCAATTCCACAGTCATTTGGTTGAACAAGAAGCTAAATTTGCTCTCTGAGGTAATAACAACAAATTAATAGAAAATGCAAACATTCAGGAATTAGTTATACGGAATAAGACATACTCTCACAGCCAGAAAAGGCAGCATCAGATCTACTGTAATCTATGAAGGCACAGAACTATTAAGATAAAAGTTGTGGCTTGTTATCTTACTATCACTTCCAGTATTGCTGATAATAAACTGGGAAAGATGGTTGAAGACTCTCTTCATACTATACGGTGCTATTCTGCCTTATCTCACAAGCAGAAAATATGCTGTCTTTTATTAGCAAAAAAAGACACATCTGACTGCCATAGCGCTGTACTAAAAATATGGAGATTTGTTAGCACTCCTAAGGTCACTATTAAAATGATGTGATGAGGACAAAAAAATTTCATTAACTGGAATGAAACGGCATTCCAATGAGAATATCTTGGATAAAGGCTGCAAGACTTGGGACATACTAATTATTTTTTCCTCTTATTAGAATGCTCCCAAAACCACTGTAGTCAGCTAAAAGTGTTAGTCAGTTTAATCATCAGATTCGTATCAATTAATTGAAATATTTCAAGCAGTATGTTTAAGTTTTATTTGTACAACATAGGACGGGTTTGTAGACGCCCTCTTTCTGGCTCGTACGCACACACTTCTGCATCCTGCGTGCCGGTGAGGGCATGGGAGAGCAGATGTCCTGCCCAGCTTCAGAGTTCAGGCACACCGTCTCTGTTGCTGGAGCTCTCTTGCGCAGGGCAGTTTCCGTGGGGCACAGAATCAGTTTCTACACCTCTGTCCTCACAGTCCTCGTACAGAAGCGTTTTGGGTGCCTGCGCGAGACCAAGGTCCTCCACGATTTGTAGCCAAGATACGGTCCTTCCTGTGGCCCCCTGCCAGCATGTGCCAACAGCTACTCACATTTTTAGCTGCTGTGCAAGGAAGGCGTAAGGTCTCAACGGTGTGTTAGAGACACGTAGTGAATCCTTTTTGCATTCAGAAGGAGCAGACAGCATGTGATCCTTCAGTGCTGTCGTTCCAGGTGCATATCAGTATCAAGTTCATGTAGCTCAGTAGATGACAAGAGCAAGAAACACCAAAGCTGTCCATACAGTGTGAGGTGACAGTTCCAAACTACAGATGTGAAAGTCCGGGCACAAAGTAGCCAGAGCTGCACCTCATCAGGATTTAGGGGTCTGATCCAAATCCTGATGTTAGGCTGTCACTGGTTCAGACTTGCCAACATTGCATATTAATAATATATATAAAGTATTTATCTGAATGTTCTAATAAAAGGTGCCTCCTGCCAAAGGATCTCCAAATTTGGGCTTAAGGTTTAGGAAATATACCAGTGAGTAGTTCTTTGTTTCTTTTCCATTCTTTTCTGCATTCCTCAATATTTTGTCCTTTTTGTGTACTTTGCTTTCACTAAATACTGAGTTTAATTTATGTCTTAATATTAAGCCTTATTTGAATACCTTTGCATATATGTTAATATGTGTTACATGCACTGCATAAAATTTATGTCATTTCTGAATGCTCAACAATGAAGATAAGCAAGCAAAAATATCCACAAAATTCCTTGAAAAAGTATCTTCAACAGTAATTTTTAAAGTTTTGATAACAGTGTACCTGAGTTTTTGTAGCAGACCTCCAGATGCATTTGAGAAGTTTCCAATCTCTTTTTTAGTTTGCTCTTTTGGAAGCCTCTGTCTTCATTATTTCATGTCTTCATGTGGTTTTTATAGAGATCTTCATTTAATCTTTTCCTTGATTTTTTATGTCTAGCTGCTCCACGACAAAGAATTGAGTTGACCTTTGATGAACCTTATTACATAGAACCCTCCTTTGAATGTCGGTTTGATCATCTGGAGGTTCGAGATGGACCTTTTGGGTTCTCCCCTCTCATTAATCGTTACTGTGGTCTGAAAAGTCCTGCACTAATTAGATCAACAGGGAGATTTATGTGGATCAAGTTTACTTCTGATGAGGAGCTGGAAGGAAAGGGATTTCAAGCAAAGTACTCATTTATACCAGGTAAAGATGCCTAAAATTTGGACTGAGTTAATGACCATCTGCTCCCACTGAACTCTGGACGTGTTTATGCTGGCAGTCTAAGGCTGTATTTCCTAAGTGTTTATGAAGGCAGTGTGAGAATTACAGTCTCAGTCCCGCTAATCCTACACCATACACCATACTTGACTAAAACCACTTTGGAATATGACTGAAGGGAATTAAAGGTCTAGAGTTTGCTAGGGAAGAAGTCAGTGGATCTTTTTCATGCTAAAGGCTTTAGCAACTTCGCTCTTTGTTACTCTTACCTGTCCCAGTTTCACCAGTAATAGTAATGGAAGGAGCATTTACATAGACAAATAGCTGCATTTTCAACAGCCTGTCTTCTAGGAATATAAGACACTATGACAAAAACACCTGAAGCAAATCTACAGTACTACTTCCAGCCAGACACAAAACATTTAAGATCTCCATTCTGAAAAGCCAGAGGAAATACCTGTACGGTCCAAGCACCATCTGTCAGTATAACTAGACTTCCTCAACAGGCTCTTCCTCTGACAGGCTCAGACAACAGAATTGTTCCTTGGCTCAAAGTACTCTGTAGTTTCCGGGGTATGGAGGAGAGTATAACATGCTGACAATGCCTTTAGACAAAGAAATAGTACATCTGCTCCGTGGGGCCACTTAAATCTGGCAGGGCAATTTTTTACAAGAAAATTTGACCTGATGTCCTTGTGCATTGATACTATACGTGTAGTTATCTGCATTTTATTGTCTTTTGGGAAAAAAGACAATGTACAAATGTCAGCTCTGCTACTACTATAAATGTATCCACAGGCATAACTTTTTAATGTCATCTTTACCCCTACAGCACAAGAAAACACTGTACATGATTATGTATTACTGCCTGTAGAACTGCATACCTTGCTAGGGATTTAGACTTGGAAACTCTTCAGATTAACATGGTGACCAGTCCACTGGGAATAACGTGCCAAAATGTTTTCACAGGGGCAGTACTTAGGTATTTTCTTAAGTCCATTTCCAAAGCCATTTTGTTAACATCACTTTCAAGCCTAACTTAGCCTAGTTCCAGGCTGGAACTTTAAATACACATTTAAACTGTATATTATTTTCACAATAGATTGCAGCAACTGGAAGATTGATATTTGTCTTCCCATTTGTTTCCTCTACGTTCATGTGGAGTGTGGTAAAATACTTCGGGGCTGTGAAAATGGAAGGGGACATGCCCATACACCCTCACTTCATTGAAAACACCAGTTCACAAAGAAGGTTGAAAGTATCTTGCAGAATTTTGCATATAGCGATCATAGATTTCACTGTAGGTAACTAAAACAGAAGAGGGCAAAGATGGCACTTTCTCAGCTGTACTGAGCCATAAGCTCAGTGATAAGCGATAAACTCCCTACAGAGCAACATTCAGAGGTCCACAGATAGAGCCCAATTCTGAATCTTCATTTGAAAAAGAATTTTGTACAAAACAAGCATGCACTTTTGCATGAACTCGTGCTTTCTTTGCATAGACTAACATCACACACACACAATGATGTGCATGATTTCTGTGGTGGTTTTCTGTTCCACAGCTGCAAATGGGTGCATCTTGCGAGTTTCTGTGCTGATGATTTGCAGGGAAACACTAACCTGATCACTGAAATGTAAGCCTTGGACATCCCAACCTATCACAGACTCATTTTTAGCCTAGCCCTACTCCCAGTGAAGTACCATTAGTTAACCATTATGAAAAAGTATATTCCTAACTCACTACTATAATACTACAGTATATACTACAGATACGTACACTACCTACATGTCACATTTAGAAGAGAGAAGGTAGAGGAGCAATCAAGGTGAAAGTCTGCTTCAGAAACAATGTCTAGAACTCTGCTACCTGGACTAATAGAAGAGGCCTTGGTATCCAAGGAAAAAGTACCTTTCGTATTGATCTGTCCTTCTTTATATTCTTTGTTAATACCAATTATCAATTTGAAAGTGTTAATGTATTCTGCTAATCTACCCCAGCTCAAAATGTTCAGAACTAGGCAGACAGCAGTTGATAAAAATGATGCACATGGAAAGATCCACCGTACTCTTGTGGAGCTCCAGTGATTTCAGTGAAAACTGGCATAGCTAAATTCAGAAGGTAACAAAGTAGCAAATAGTAATTTTTGGTGTTATGCTGGAAACCTGAGCTGTCAGCATAAAATTGTCTTACTCAGATAAGGTCAGATTTTGTGGAATAATGTTATTACCTAAAAAAAAAAGTTTCTGTACCCTCCAATCGATTCAGTAAACTTTCTGGCAATTTTTATTGTGGCATAATAAAAAATGGACATAATCTTCAGATTATACTAAACCTTGAAGTGATTCTCAAGCATTGATAGCCCCTGTGATTCATGACTTCTTTCTATTACAGATCCTGACTTCACTTACCTAGGAGGTATTTTAAATCCCATCCCAGGTCTAGTATTCTAGTAACAATTTCCTTATACATGAAATTTTAAATTAATATCGTATTGCATTTGACAGCAAGGTATATGTTCTCCCTAGACTGCCAATTTGAGCTCTCGGGAGCTGATGGAATAGTACGTTCCAGTCAAGTAGAACAAGAAGGAAAAACAAAACCGGGCCAAGCAGTTGACTGCATATGGACAATTAAGGCTACTCCAAATGCTAAGGTGGGTTTTGCTCGTATCATTCAGCATATAATGGGTTTCCAAGTCATTAGTACAGGTAATAGTCGCTAGCTGTGATTTGCATATCATCTCACTTTCACTGAAATGAATTATGTATCAGTGGCTTAGGAAATCCAGATAGAGGATTGTTTCTGAAATTAAATTTATACAGCAGGTCCACAGTGTTTACTTCCTTTTAGGTGAAACTTAAAAACCAAAATAACTGTGAAAACTGTTTAGGCAACAGTTTTCAAGGTCATTTGACTTGGATTCTGGTTTTATTGGAAGACCGCAGGCAAAAATTCTGGCTAACAGCTTAGATAAATTCCAGTAAATCTTGCTGCCATGGTTTAAAATTTTGCCTCCAGTGGTTCTGTTGGGAGAATTCGGTTCTGTTTAAAGTCAACAGAACATGTCCTTATTACTCCCAAGTCTAATTCACAGTCCAGCACTTCTTAATGGTTATACTTGGTGCAACTTCAGTTGCACTAAAGAATACATTTTTTTGCCTCCATACAGCATACACATCTGTAATTTTGCTACTGTATGTGTGTTAAAGCTTGCATGTACATAAAAACCAAAAGATATTTTTAAGCAGTAGCTGCCAAGGTGACAAACCTACTCTCTGCCTTCTTACCCCATCCAAAGAGTTAACTAACCAGCCCCATTCACCAACTTCCACATTAGTTCTTAAACAGCAGCCTAAAAGACAGTAATAAGAGAACAAGACAAGAAAGAAACTAAAACTGCATTAATATATTTGAGCCTTTGAGGAAGTGACTCAACTCCCAAGAGCCCTATACTAGTCTAAGTAATAGTAGCAGTTCTTCCAGAAACAATAATAAAACCATTTTCTCTCTACATTACCACTTGAGTGCACCAGGTCTTACGCTTAAGTATTTTAATAAATTATTGAATGTTGCCAGAAGGCAAAGTTATAGTTGGGTCAGGCCTGAGATTAGATCATCATCCTAAATTATTGAGTTAAAACATTACAGAAAAATAATTTTTAGTATTCTGACAGTGGTTTGTCAAGCTTCAGTTCTGGCAGAATTATGATGATAAAGTCCATTAGGTTTGATGTGGTGCAGTCTCTTGAGGAAAATAAGCATAGACATTTTTAATTTCCTCAACTTGATTCTGTAATAAAAATAAATTTTTTAAACTGACACAACTGCAGCAATAAAAGGACTCTTAAAATCTGCATAACAGATATTTAATAAATTAACTCCAAATTTCAGAAAATTACTAAAATAATCAGCATAATCTAAGAGTGAGGACCTTTTGTATTTACTTGCCTAACACACTAACCAAGAGGAGCTTTTGCAGAGCTGAGCTTTTTTAATGGAATTATTCCTTTGTTTTCATACACACACTAGATCTACTAAAAGTGTGATAATTTATTTTTAGCTTCCATTGTAATTTCACAGCAGATATATAAAGGCAATCATTAAATGAAAATACAGTCTCTCAGCCCAAATACTAGCACTTACAGCTCGCACCCGTGTTTGTGAGAGGACGTCAACAGAAGCACACGTTCTCAGTGTAGCTGAGAATTTCTGGCAGTAAATCTAACAATGACAGCAGGCAAAAAAAAAAAAAAGAAATATAAAATCACAGCACAATGAGAGGCAGCATGAGATGATATGGCCCAGGCTGCACCTTTTCACAGAATGTACAAGGGGACAGTACTGCCAACCTGCCTCTGGAAAACGCTGGGTGGGAAGAGGCAGGGTGTGAAGTGTCGCCTGTCTTCTGCTGTGCTCTCTGACTGTTTTCAGTAGAGCCTGTTGAGTGTATGTGGTGGTATCTTTTTGTCCCCACACAGAGGGGGTTGATTTTGGTTTAGTGAATTGTGTAAAATTGAGTTTTAAAGGCTTTGGCAATAGCTGAGGTTAAAAGTGAGGTATAGCAAAAGGGCAAAAAACCAGGTACGATAGCAGCAGTTAGCAAGTTATTCATCTGCTCAGTCTCCGTGCTTCTCAGGCCGGAGTTTGAGATTCTTGTCATTAGGCAGATGCATGAAGAACCGCACTGTGCAAAAGGCTTTTAGCATCCACAGTATCAGCCAGAGAAGTAATTGTATAGCGTACTAAAAATTCACACAGCCCAGGCTCAAGCTTATCTGAGGGACATAGTGACGACCTCATGGCCAGAGGAAGAGCACCCCTCCCACAGAGCGGGAGACCTCGGTGCCACCTTGCTCTTCTGATTTCCTTGCATACGTTCTGCCACATATACTGCCTTCTCCTGAATTAGATTTCTGCTTTTGGAGAAATTAAGATTGGCTTAAACTTACTAACTCTTCCTACAAACTTATTAACTCTTCCTAGATAGCCGCTTTACTCCTGCTTCCATTTTTATTCAAATTACTCTTGACTTCACGGTTTACGTCCCACATCACACTGCTACTGTTCAGTAATCAGCTTTCATTCTTCAGCAACAAATTACAATTTCCTTATTTTACTTCAGAGCTTTTCTGACTAGTCTCCTTTTCTTATATTTTCGCATTGTTTTTATGAATTACAACGAAAGGAGAGCAGTCAAAATACCATTAAAATTCTTTGGGGGCATTTATGCGTTTCTCATATCCCTCCTGGAGTAACAGGCTGCACGTTTAGCAGAGCTGCTTAGGGCTTTCTGCAGCAAGCCTGTGGCTTTCTACTTTTTCTCCAAGGGGAGCGAAAATACATATCAAAGTAAATTACTGAGCAAAGGTTGTTTTGGGGAGGGGGGAAGACATGAAACAGATACTTAAGACAAATTTCAAATAATACTCCACATTTAAATACTCCACTTTACATTTTCTCATTAAATGGCAAGGTGTTGTGACTTGGGAGTTACACACTTGTGTAAGAGTACAAAGCATCTTACTCAAGATTTACTAAGAGACAAAACTGTCTTCTCTCTATTACTTTTCCTAAAGACATTAATTTCTCTTTTCTAACAGATTTATTTGCGTTTTCTTGACTATCAAATGGAGCATTCAAACGAATGCAAAAGAAACTTTGTGGCTGTCTACGATGGAAGTAGTTCTATTGAAAACCTGAAGGCAAAGTTTTGCAGCACCGTGGCAAACGACGTCATGCTGCAGACTGGGACAGGCGTGGTGCGAATGTGGGCAGACGAAGGCAGCAGGCTAAGCAGATTCAGAATGCTGTTCACTTCCTTTGTGGATCGTAAGTAGATTTTAAGGTGCCTGTTCTCCTCGTATCAGGGTACTTCAGGTATTCCAGGAAAAGCATCAGCTATATATTATGCAGCAGGAACACATGAAGAAAGGTGGTTTCTGTTTCCTTTTCATACTAGCAGGCAAATTAAATACTTGCTTGTTACAGTTATAAGCATATTCCTGAAGAAAAGCTTTCCTCCATTCGTAAAAGGTTTATTTTTCATTTGAATTCAGTAGTAATACAGCCCTAGGCTATGTCCTTCTCCAAGAGTTCTACAAATGAGCACAGGCTTACTTAAAAAGACAGCGGTGGGACTCAAGTGTGCTCTCTCACTGGCCCCCATCTTCCAGTGCCCAGCCAAGCACCCCAAGAAGCTCTTCTCCAGCCACATGGGATGTTCAGAAAGGTAGAAACACATGTGATCCGGCAGAGTCTGGATCCTCCTATCCACAGCCCTACCTTCAGTTTCGGATCTGGAACTACACCCACTCCAGCTACCCCTCAGCTGCTGCCTCCTTCTCCGCAGCACATGGCTGTGAACGATCCCACACATGCTCCCTCAGCAAAGCCCAGTTGTGTTGCACAGTGGTGGATAAGCAGTTAAATTCAAATTTACTTAAGAAGGCACTGTTTTAAAAGCAGACCTGTGAAGGCAATCTGGATTTCTGTTTGGGTCCCATAGCCTGGGGTAAAGATAGTTTTTATTCTCACTGTAATTTAAGATGTTTCTTGAACGCATGCTTTTTGTGAGACTTTCTTCTAAGTGCTTTGTCTCTGAACTTCATGGAATTTTGTTGCCTCCCCTGCTTATGAAGGACAACACTGTCCACACTGCAGAACCTGAAAATAAGTGGCATCTTCAGCACAAAAATAGGCTAAGTTTGAACTGCAGAGCAGAGCTGAGCTACATGGGGAGAGCTGAATAAAACATACCTACCACTTCAGGAGGTCAGACTGATGCTTTTGCTAAAGGTTTTAAAAAAGTTCTGCTTGAAGAATAAGTCATAGGGATTTGCTGTCAAAGAAATAATGTTTTTCACAGAACTAACATGTCTTGGAGCCAGCCCTGAAAGGGATCGTGGGCACCACACCTCGCAAAACAGTTCAGGTTACAAGTAAATTTGATATTCTGCTCCATAAAACAGTAAAGTTTAACGTGGGAGAAAAGTCACTTTCTGTAAAACAACCTTTTGAAATTAACAGAGTCTTAGAAGAGCAATAGCTTACTGCTTACTTTCTGTACATGGTAGTAAGAAACACTTGCATGTTTCTGCTCCATTGTTTAACCTACAGTAGGCATTTAATAAACGTTATGTATTGTGAATTTCAGTAAATACTAGTTTTAAGCACAACTTGCTTGCAAAATTTATAACTGCTTTTCCAGCAGCTTTTATTTAAATACAGCTATTACAGTTAGTGAGAGTGCAAGTTATTCTAGCTTTCACTTTAGAAAATGCTACGAACTGTGCCAGGGAAATTACCCATGTATGTTATAAATCTTGGAGTGGTTTGTTTTGGGTTTTTTTTTTTGTTGCTGAGATTGAGGTTTTTTGGGGGAAGAAGGGTTCAAATTTTTTTATTTTTTTTTTTTAAACTACAAGAGACTGAAACAGTAACTACTCCTAAAGCTAGATAACTTTCCAAAGTTATGATTTTAAAGCAACTCAAAAGTCATTGGCAGAAGAAAAATCTGCGAAGGTACGTACGTCATTATTCTCATTATTCTTCTTTATCTTCTAACTTGAGATACTGTCTTTCTTGGACAGGGTGATTTAGAAGTACGTGTCTGGAAAATGCTTTATATATTCTAAATAATCTAGTGATAAGCAATTTTTCTAACTGAAAATAGTGAATCTGTGCTTATCTTATTTTCAGATCATTAAGCTATTTTTCTCTTCTGCCTTACTAATGATTTGTAGTGATATGAAGCCAACATTGAAAACAATCAATATTTCTGCAAAGATTTACATAAATGAACTAATTCTGCATGACAGTCACCTATCACACACACCTAGTGCTGCTTGCAGATTTGACTAAGTAATTCAGCTGACGGCAATGTTAAAAATCAATGTATTTGATTTTGGGCTTGATTCAATCCATGAATAACGCTAGATACAAAGAACACCGTGAATGCTGTACCAGTCTTAGGCAGCTGTTACGAGAAGAGTCCAGCTATGTCCTTGAAGTCCTGGACTGGAACTGATCAATCATTGTGACTTCTAGACTTTGTACTCCCCAAATAATGAAAGGAAAATTAAGTCCATTTGTCCTATCTTTATGAACTTGTGAACAAAAGCCATCTCAAGTAACTGTTAAAGAGACTTACACAAGAATGTAAAATAGAGACTGTGCTGGTGGATGGAGAAGCAGCAGCAGAAGTGCATCATCCAGAAATACAGAAACATGAAAAAACTCCTTATTTCCCTGAATGGGGAAAGCGTCTTACATCATCATTCTTCCTCTGTGCCTCCAGAACTGCAGCTCTGTACAGATCCATATTGAAACACCAGCAGATACACATGGATCCATGACAACCACTCTGGGCACAAACTTCATAGATCCTCCTTTATCTCACAGTCTGAAATACTGTAGTAGGTTGTGTAGTCTATTACATACATAGCCTTTTTAAGCTATTTTTGAACAATGATCCTATTTATCCTTTATAAAGTAAAGCTTGCCCAATCTTTTTTTCCAAATTCAGAAGGAAAAACTACCTAAGTCTTTTCTCCCCACATGTGCCAATAAGGCCCACAACCTTTTATTTTGTAGTCTGCATCATAACATTTCCATTTCAATTATTATCCTTTCTCCCATTATATATGTATAATAGTTGAAAATGGTGAGTTCATCTTCTTGTTCCTATGAATTGCTTTAGGTTGTCTGGGATACCCTTTTTCGTATCTAGGTTGATATTCTTGCATAAGTTTTAGCCTGTCATCATTTAGTCCTTCAGGGAGAAGGCGTGAATTCCTTTGGAATTTAATTGCAGCGTAATTTTGGACGATGCTGACATTGTGCCTTAAGCCATTAATGATGTGCATTGCCTTAGCATCAATGCTTGATCAATTGCAGGTCATGGCCACTGACAACACAACAACCGGGTTCCCTTGTATTTTTTTTGCTAAACAGTAGCAGTTGGTGAATCAGTTAAACCATAAATAAGTCAGAATGTAGGAAAGTGTTTGATTTTATTCTTCCATTTACCAGGTAACTGTATGGTTGAAGTTTGTGAATCAGTTAAACCATAAATAAGTCAGAATGTAGGAAAGTGTTTGATTTTATTCTTCCATTTACCAGGTAACTGGATGGTTTAAGTTTAAAAAAAAAAAAAAGTCCCACTGAAAAATGACTTGGCCCTTGAAACAAAGCGGGCACAAAACTTGAAAAAAGGCTGTTGATTTAGGAGCCTAACTAGGAAGTCTCTCTGGTCAGAGAGGATCAGGAAGAGCAGGTTTCCAGGACCATACGCAGTCAGTTGCTGAACTTCTCTGGGGATGGAGGCTCCACAATCACTCAGGGCCACCCATACCAGGCATATCAGCTGCTCCAAGTCCTTATCTTCATGCCATTTCCCTGGATCTCTCTCTTGTACCAGTGACCCCAACACTGAGCATAGCACTCCAGATGTGGCCTCACCAGTGCTGAGCAGAGCGGAAGAATCACCTCCCTTGACCTGACAGCAATGCTCTTCCTAATGCAGCTCAGGATGCTGTTGGCTTTTTTTGCTACAAGGGTGCATCGCTGCCTCACATTCCGCTTTTTCTCCACCAGGACTTCCAGGTGTTTGTCTACAGAGCTGCTTTCCAGCTGGCTGGCCCTCAGCCTGTATAAATACGTGGAGTTACTTTTCCACAACTGCAGGACTTTATGTTGAACTATATGAAGTTCCTGCCAAACTCTTTCTCCAGCCTGTCTCAAACAGCAGCACAACTGTCTGGGCTGTCAGCCACTCCTCTCAGTTTTGTATCATCTGCAAACTTGCTGAGGGTGCAGTCTATCCCATCATCCAGCTCATTAAAGAAGAGGTTAAACAGTGTTGGCCACACTACTGACCCCTGGGGTACCCCACTAATGATGGCCTCCAGATGGACTTTGTGCCTCTGATCACAATCCTTTAAGACTGGTAGTTCAGTCAGTTTTCGGTCCACTTCCCTGTCGTCTGTGCGGTCTGTATTTCATCAGTTCCTCTACAAGGATGTTATGGAATACAGTTTTGAAAGCCTTGCTAAAGTCAGGATATACAGCATCCACAGCTCTCTCCTCATCTAAGCTAGTAGTTTCATCATAGAAGGCAATCAGGATAGTTAAGCATTATTTCCTCATCATAAATCCATGCTGACTACTCCCAATGATTTCTGTATCCCTAATACATTTGGACATGGCTTCCAGAATTATTTACTCTATCAACTTCCCAGGCGTCGAGGGAGTCTCCCCGGTCTGTGTTCAGTAGCCCCATATTTTCCTTGGCTGCCTTTTTGTTGCTGATGAAAGGCAACAAGAAGGGCTTCTGTGTTCCTCACCATATTCACTCCAGGTAGGTTTTGGTTTTCCCAGCCTCATCCCTGCCCACTCACTGCATCTTTATTCCTCCCAGGGCACCTGACCCTCCTTGCACCTAGCATGACATCTCATTCAGAAGGGATGAAATGGTTCTATGGATCTATGCCTGCCGAAACATCGATCTTATTTTAAAGCAGTGTTCTTCAGACTAAATCTACTTTCCAAACAATTACATTCTCAAGTCAGTTGAGCGAGGAATATATGTGTGATAGCTACATTTTTAAACACAGAAATTACATAAACTCTTCCAAAATACACTTTAAATACATTCTGTATTACATTGAAGTACTCCAGCACTTGCACTATAATTAAAGCACAAGCTTTATATAAAAATGCTATATGGAACCTTTTGCCAGGGGTTGAGCAGTAGCAGGAAGCTAATCAAAAGCTTAAAACCAACAAGCGTAAATTACCAAAATTCAGTGGAGTAAGAAATGAGAAGACAATGCATATTAGATTTAGAGAATGCACATTCAGAATTAAAGGTTTGAATTTTATTTTCCCTCAGACATAACTCCTCTTTCTGTCACTGAGACTCTGAAGCCTAACGGAAGGACTAAGTGAGAAATACCCTGTGTTCAGGACTAGTCACCCTCCTCTGCTGTACCCTTTGGGTCTCACATGAAGTTTCAGAGAATCCAGACTGATGAAGAATAAATTCTTTCTATGAAACCAAATAGTAGAATGTCGATCACACATCTTTGCTGTTTAATATGTAACTGACTCCACTAATACTAGACATTTCTGTCATAAAAATACCACATTACTGAGACAGAGAAAAATAAATTTCTTGTCCAGTGCCCTGAATTCATAAAGAATTCCCTATGTATGTTATACAACATCCTGAAGAGAATTATTACTATTTTTTTAATCTATTTTTGTAATGTAAAGGAGCTATAACAAACTGTCGTGGAAACATAAAATCTTTAGGGCAACTTTCTAGTGAATTTATTTTCAAATTTCTAACTATATATAGACAGATAGATAGATAAAAAGCTAAACTGTACTCTCTCTTAATCCCTGCATTAGCTGTAATGGGAGGATCTGAGAGCTTTGATTCACAAGCAGGAGTGACTTAGATGCCTCCAGTTACTGAAATCTCTTGCAATTACTGAAACAGTCCTCCTGAAATCTGATTTGCCTTAAGATATTAATGGGCTCTAAAATGCAGATGCTCGGGAACTGCTTCACAACCAGCTATACCATCTACGTAGCAGATGCACAGCAGATTAAATAAATATATAATTGATGGTGAGCGTGCGATTTTTATGTTTTTAAAGACAAGCATTGAAGCCTTCTTCCATTATCTGTGTTGTGTGACGGTCTATCTGCTACCCATCCTGAGCAAGAATTTTTTTTGTACCATTGGTAATATACCTGAAAGGAACCACACGAAGAGAGAGACTAAATGACCCAATAATTAGTGATGTTCAGGAAAAGTGATTGGGTTTGAAACAGAGATAAAGAATGAGTATGCATGTTTAAAAAATAACAGGAATTTACTAGTTTTATGGCGGTGCATCAATTACTGAAAATTCCTAATGTTTTCTTTCTCTTCTCTCCTGCAGCTCCCTGCTCAGGCAACACTTACTTCTGCCATAGCAACATGTGCATCAATAATTCTTTAGTCTGCAATGGCATTCAAAACTGTGCATACCCTTGGGATGAAAATCACTGCAGAGGTGAATATAGTGCCGAGTATAGCCTTTATGAGCTAGGCTGGTCAGTTTGCTTTTCAAGGAAGTCATGAAATGGCTTTTTCATGGAAATATGCTGAAGACAGCTATTCTACTAATCTTAGAAAGGTGTTCCAAATTTTTTATTTAAACTCAGGAGACATGTAAGCATTCTGAATATTGATCTTGCTACTTTTTAATTTAATTTCTTCCTCTTCAGCTTATACCCTTTATTTTAAAAAGATGTCAGCTTACTAGGAAATGGAATTTAGTATTGGCTGTGCTGCATCCTTTCCATTTCTAAACTTTAAATGAAGGAAGGATTGTAGGGATAGGCAATACTTTTTATTAGAGGAGAAAATATAGAGCTGGAAAAAGGCAGACAAGCCTTCAAGCACCAAAAGTCAGGGCTGAAACAGAAGCAACAATCTTAAAGACAAATACATTTCTAAAACATTTGTTTTCAGTTGCTAAACATAGACTATTTCAGAGTAAATTAAACTGCTACATATGGTGTGAGAAAGGGTGGGAGGAAGGAGGAATTGTTAGGAAGCAGGAAGTCATCACTTAGGAAAACCAGACACATGTAAATCACTGCTTCTAGGTCATGGGGCAAGGGAATATTGTTTAAACCATCACAATTACACTAAAGACTTGTTTCAGTATCAGATTTTGTAGGAAACAAACATTCTTATGATTTGAGAAAACTGTTATTCTGCTAAAGCACAAATATATTCATCTGTGCTTCAACAACAACTGAATTTTCAGAGTTGGAGCAAAACCAGTTTAAGGTCAACAGTTTTTCTTGTTAAAATAAAACAATAAACCAACAAACTTTAGCTTGGGTTTGGGGTTTTTTTTTTTGACAAATAGAATGGCATAAATAGGCTGAACACAAAAGTCCAGAAAGAGTTCAGTAGATTTAAATGTCTCCATTGACCCTGGAGGAAGGGTCAAAACCTTCCCTACAGAATATACTGAAATAAAAAGGCTTTTCAACACACAAATACAGTTTAAATTTTTTAGTAAATAATTTTTTTTAAATTACTTTGAAATTGCATTTTGGGCAAACAAAAGTAATTCACACCACTAAAATACTCTAATGAAAGGTATATTATGGAAGCTTTCCAATTAACAAACTGATCCATAACTCCCAAGTTTTCAGTGTCAAAGTAAGCTTCCTCCAAACAATCCTTAGCTTTGATAATGTTCAGTGTTTCCTCTTAAGTGCAATTCTAGAACTCTCTGCTGTCTCTACCAGCTGCTTTCTGGAATCTTCCCTAGGATCCACACTCATTCATATACTGCCATACTTTAAAATGAATTCCATAAAAAATGTATCACAGTGTGAAGAAAGCATCTTTCCCAATGTCTGTAAATTGCTGCATCTAGTGCTGAATCATCTACCGTGTTTTATGTTGAATACAATCTAAATCCTGCTTTAATACTTGCACAGCAGATAATTGAAAGACAGTTGAAGACTGGATCCATATTGCCAGTTAGAATAGACTGAAGGGAGACTGATGCAACCAAATAAGCAATACCTAGCCTTAAAAAGAAGGCTGGCCCACAACTGTGCCCAATTCCTGCAGTTCCCATTTAGTCTATATCAGTAGCTACCTAAATCTGAGCATACTGTGACCTACCTGATGCCTAAGCCCAGTTACACAAAAACAGATACAGAACTCAGCAGTGAGCAATCTTTTAAGAGACTGGAGATGTCAACTTTTCTGTAACAACTTTAGAATATCTTCCAAGAATTAAGAAGCTTAGGTGCAGAGAATTGCCGTAGCAGTGAAATTCGTACCTCCCACAAATACGGTGACACAGACCCAGGCTCAGCAGGACAAGGGGAGATACCCTCCTTGGCAATGAAAGTACAAACATAACTCTCAGCGAACAGTCTAAGCTCTGAAGCAGAACTGTATTTCAGACATAATGTCTTATTAGCCAGTTCCCTGGGACTCTGTAGTATATGGATTATCGTTTCACAGAGCTTATGGTTGTATACAACTCTCTCCATGCACTGTGTGGAGTACTTAGGAGCATAACACATATCCAGGTGCCAGATACCTGAAAATAGTATGTAACATTTAGGCTTCTACACTTTCTTCTACTTAGTCTTAAATGCTTTTTCTCCTCCCCTAGCGGATGTTGCAGAGTCTCAAGTGTAGAATTCTTTTAGCCCCCTAGAACAAGTAGGTTTACAGAACAGAAATCCAACTGGAAAATGTTAATCTTCAGATAAGGATTTTAAGGACAGAGAACCAGCTTGTTCTGATGCTGCCATCTTGTGTGTTTTCATATGAAGTACTAGCCAAAAGTGCCATATGGTTGGGTTGGTTGGGTCCCACGCATCCCCCTCCCCGTTTGATCACCGGACTGTTCACACTGGGTCTGTGTTAAAGCTCCCTGTGCTGAAATAAGGGTAACAGACTTACACAATAGACACAGTCATTAAAATTGCCAGGAGGTGTGAAAACAAGCAGTACAGCCAACCTTGCATCACCGCTACAGCCTTTCACTTTTAAAGAAGACCTAGATAATTTTAAATCTACATTTTCTTCTACTGACATCAACAGGAACGTTACCAGCAGGAGCAAATTGTGGTAGGAGAATCATCATCTGTAGCTGTATAAACTCCTGTTTCAACTCAGGGATTTTGGAATATGAGCTGAGGGTTCAGGACTGAAGCCACATCCCAGCTTAGTCAGCATGCGCTGGCCTCAGAGTTCCACTTGCCGCTGACTGACTGCATGGTAGGCATTAACGCAGACGGGGAATGAGACTTGCTGAATAAACGCACAGATGTGGTATGATAAATCCCATTGACATAGAGGTCTGGTTTCCAGTGCCATTCAGTCATTTCATGGATACGGCACTTGTGGCAATCACAATACTTGCTTTGGTTTAATACACGATCAAAAATGTGGAAAAAAAACCCTTAGAATGATACTTTTTTTGTTTTTTTCTTTGCAGAAAAGAGAAGATCTGGATTGTTTGAACAAATCACCAGAACTCATGGAACAATCATTGGCATCACGTCAGGGATAGTTTTAGTTCTTCTCATCATTTCAATTCTAGTGCAAGTAAAACAACCTCGCAAAAAGGTCATGGCTTGCAAGACTGCTTTCAATAAGACTGGCTTCCAGGAAGTATTTGATCCTCCGCATTACGAACTGTTTTCACTGAGGGACAAAGAAATTTCTGCAGATTTGGCGGATTTGTCAGAAGAACTTGAAAACTATCAGAAAATGAGACGCCCTTCGACAGCTTCCAGGTGCATTCATGACCACCACTGTGGCTCCCAGGCCTCTAATATAAAACAAAGCAGGACAAACCTCAGCTCCATGGAACTTCCCTTTCGCAATGATTTTGCGCAGCCTCAGCCAATGAAAACGTTTAATAGCACATTCAAGAAAAGTAGTTACACTTTCAAACAAGCGCACGACTGCCCCGAGCAAGTCATAGAAGACAGGGTGATGGAGGAGATTCCCTGTGAAATCTACGTTAGAGGAAGAGAAGATACGGCACAAGGTTCATTATCTATTGACTTTTAATTTCCTGGTGAAGGTGGTGTCGGTGTATATACAAGATGCTTGTGTACAATGACAGTGTATATATTAAAAGTGTACTATACGCAGCGTGAGATGCACACACTTTTAGCTTCCTACACTTCATTTACAAAAAAGTCTTCGTAACTAATTCTTGCTGAAATGGTGGATTTCCTCCCATCTTCCCAAGCTACCTATCTAGTGGAGGAGTAAAGGCAGAGACTTTGCATGGAAATTATAAGTTAAGGATATTGGAAGAAAAACAAAAAACTCCCAACAGCTACTAATCATTGAACACAGAAAACAATGACTACTATCCTCTTCCTCAGATCATTTTCTCTTCTTTAGACGTCTGCTTTTCAAGACAATTTTAATACCTCAGTTACATAAATAAAAGTAGTTAAGTGCACCAAGTGTATGTCAACATAGGTGTCTTATTGTATTTGTCAAACTCAAAGTAGAGTTAGTGTTAAGTGCCAGTTAAGACTCAAGAATTATGTTACAGCCATCTGTTTCATCTTGCCTACCATTTATATTGCCTTTAATTATCACTTCCTCACTCTGTGCTTCGTGAGAAATAAGTGTAAAGGATTACTGCCTTTTAAAAATACTGAGTTATATTAATTTTAGTACATTTGGAAATACATAATCTTTGCAGCTTTTGGTTAAAACGCAAGCACTTGCAATATTCTAGATGCAGACTTACAACAGTTTCCTTTCAAGAAGGTTTAGGATTTTAAAATAATCTGCCATATCTTATAGATCCATATGGCTCACTGATTTCACAGCTCTGAAGTTAGAAAGCAGTTTTGTTCCTGTGTTGGTTCCAAGTATTTACATAAATAGACTGTACTGTGCATTTGTCTCAAAATAGTCTTTTACTCCTCAGTGTAGCCAATCTTTCCTACTTCCCTACTGAAATCAGTGGTGATACTTTTAGCTCATGTCCTGCTTGCCTGAAGAGAACTGCTCTGAGCTCTGTGTGATTACCAGGCATATGAAGATACTAGAAACAGAAATCACAAAGCAACTCTGATTAACCTTTACAGAACCCTTCTTGTGCCCCTTGCTTCCACTTGCAAAATTGCACATTTCATGCGTTTTTTAATGGTGGTTTGGACCTCATTTTAAAATTTTTACAATATAGAAAATTTTTTAAAGTATAAAAATTCTCATTGTGGTTTTTAAACTTTTTATATAGTTTGATACTGTACAGACTATTTATTAAGTCAAAATCTAGCACCTGTACAGCAGGCTTGTTTCAGTGTCCATATTGGCTGCCCTGAATAACACGCAGTGGCTGCTGGGTACATCAGTTTGGCAAGAATACTCAATACGACTTCCACATTAGTCTACATTTTATTCCCTGGTTTGTTTGGGTTTTTTCTGGTTTTAGAGGAAATCTTTCACTAAAGGTGACCTACCAGCTTACACTGGGCATGTCCTTTATTTACAAACGTATGTAAAACCGTAGTGTTCGTTGTGCTGACTGTAGTACAAAGAATATGACCCTAGCAACTGAAAATTCTTTTCATTAAAATCAAAGAGGAACAACAGCTGTAATCACAGACTTCCATCAGAAAGATGATTTTTTTTTTTTTCTTTTTTACAAATGCCTTGAATGTAATAAGTTTAAGGAAGTGGGGGTGGGGTGGGGTGTGTGTTGGCGGTGGGGGGAAGGAGAATTTAATATCTTCACTACTTCCCAACTGCAAAGTTAACCCTGTCTGGTATCTAGAAAGAACTTCCGCAGAAGCTCATAGATCAGCCCCCTAAGGCTGTATCCTGGCATTTTTGTGCTGGTCCCAGAATGTACTTCAATTTGAAAGAATGAAAATGGGCATTATTTTTAGATGCACTTCATGCACATTATAAGTGTTAAAAAAAAAATCTAGTTAATTTTGACTTGAGACTTTTTGAATAATTAAAACATTTCTTGATAGATTTCTCATTGTTTTCAGTAATAAATATCTCACCATGACCTACATGATACAGAATGTTATTTGTGAGAGTCTTAGCCCCAGATTCTTTCAGCAAGTAATACATAGTTTTACACAGGTCACTTTTGTTCATATAACTCTGATAGGTGCTAGTTTTGCATGATTAAGTTTTCTTTCTAAGGTATATTTGTCCATGTGATAAAACTAATGTGATCCCTATTCTTTCGTTATGTTGTCTTTGAACAGTAAACCTGTAATAATAAAACCAACAGCAAGTCTCCAACGCCCAAGTCTGGGGGAAAAAAGGGAAAAGCTCTATTGAGGAAGTTCCCAAATGGCCTGAATAATATTTCAGTCTCAGTTATGATTACATGGTCAGAACACAGCTGCTTTTTGGCTACCCCAGAGTATATAGGGTGGACTGCCATAACCAGGCATGTCTTCTGTCTGTAACCTTCTCCAACATCCCCAAGCCCAGCTTTACAAACCTCACTTTCCCCCTTACTTGCTTTTCAATCTGGAATTTGGTCTTTAACATAAACAGACAAGATCCTGCAGTCCTGCCTAGTTAACACCCGCTCCCAATTGCCAATGGAGAGCAAAAACTCCCCTGGGGAGAACTTTCCAGTATTTCTGTAAAAGCAGACCCAACCCTTACTGTGGCAATAGCTGTGCACTTGAACAGATCTGAGAGAGGAACCCCAGGGAATAATGATTGCTAGAGGCTTCTGTAAATAGTAAGGGCAGGAAAATGAACTATCAGCGCTTGTTTTATTAGAAGCAAGGCAAAATAAACACTGAACCTAAAAATCTGAAAGGAAAACTTGTGCATGGTGTGTTTAAAAACATAACACGTCTATACATCTCAGTGTAACGTTGGGTTTGGTTACTTAACTGTGCTTTAAGAAGTATTAGAGCCATAATTCCACTTCCAGCATAAACAAATTCCCTTCAGAGGAACACTAACTGGGTGGACTGGTTGGTATCACTCAGAGTACAGAACGCTGACGTTTTCAGCAAAATCACCTAGTAGTGATTTTGCAGTCTCAATCCAGTTGGGAGCTGATGGTGCCATCTTTAAACTTTTCTTAGCATTAGCAAAAAACACCAGCTTTCATATTCTTGCGGTATTTAAGTACTGTTAGTGTATTTCCATTGTCTCCATCTTAAATCCATACATTTCTAGGAGCATCCTAATTTTGCACTCAACTGGACACCTCACTGATACCCTCTGTTAACACTGAGTGCACAGAAGCAGAGATGCATTCCCCAGACACCATGACCTGGAAAAGGCCAACAGCATTAACTGCTTCCTGACATGTGTACTTCATTTTTAATTTTAATTGTAGTAGCTTAGATGTCAAACTATCTAACAGGAAGAAGGCTTTGTTGTGGGTAAAAGTTGAAGAAGTAAACCTACAGCAAACAGGAAAATGTGACAGAAGCATGATTTTTGAGAGTTCTGTAAGGAGACGTCTCCTCAGCTTCCTGGGGAGGGGAAGTGGAGAGCTATTCTCTCTGGTATCCACTGACAGGACACGTGGGAACAGTTAAAAGCTGCGCCAGTGGAGGCTTGGACTGGACATTAGGAAGCATTTCTTCACTCAGCGGCTGGTCAAACGCTGGCACAGGCTTCCTAGAGAGGTGGTCAATGCCCCAAGCCTGTCCGGGCTTAAGAGGCATTTGGACAATGCCCTTAACAACGTGCTTTAACTTTTGGTCAGCCCTTGGACTAGATGGTCGTTGGCAGTCCCTTCCAACTGAAATGGTCTCTTCTATTCACAGCTATGACAGTGGTAGAGGAAACTCAGATTTAATACTGTCACTCACTCTGTAATGTTTCAGTGATCACAGAAATACCTATTTGTACTTAAAATGCACAAGATTCTCTTGTCTGCTATAGACAGCATGACCCTTATAGTCCATACAAATTATAATGGCATATTATAAGAATTACTGTCTATTTTTACTAAACCGACACAAAGGTTACGAAAAGAGCTGTCGCTGACTTACAAGAAGAGGTACTTGTCATGTGAACACTTCACAGAATTTTAAGTCATTAAAATACACTTTGTTTTCTTTTTTTACTTGGAAAAAGTGAACTCTCTGCATTGGCAGCAAGTATCCTGCTAAACGAGCAAAAAAGGCTTGCCTTACTTTTAAATAAGATTCTTATATCAGTGATCATAACATTTTAAGTTTCCAGACTACGTAAGTATAATCTTTTATCTAAAAGACTACCAACAACAAGAAAATAATTAAAACCAAATATTGGCACCTGTACCTGAGAAGCCAAGAGTAAATTACTTCTCGAAATAGAACAACTTCATTTATATGGATTTACTGAAACATATCTACAGTTTGATCTTCCTCTATTGTCAGTCTGTACCTATCTGTTCACAGTAAAACTCAGTCAAATCCATTTACTTTTACATGTCCTTATTTCAGAGTTTATGTATGAGCCCTATGATTGCTTAGGTCTGTAAACTGTTTACCAAAACACAATTCCTAATCTATATCAGCCCGAAACATAAGCTGATTTTACAGTATTTGAGATGACACTGTTACAACTGAATATTGATTATAATGAGAGAAAGGATTTTAAAATCAAAACCTTTATTTGAGTCAATGCTTGGAAAATGAGTATTTATAGCACCCATCTCAATGTCACAATATAAAAGCTACTGTCTTCAATACCACATTTCCTGTGGTTTCTCATAGCCATCTCTGTACAGGGTAAATCCCCCCCATAAATACACCAACAAATCATGTTAGTATGCTCTAATATGTGGTTCTGTGTCACCGCAGAACTGCAAGTATGTTTTCACATTCAAATTCCTTTGCTACACTGATTTTCCAGAATCAGCTTAACAAATATCTGTTTTCCATCTGTTTCATAGATCAACAGCAGTCATTAGTGAATTGTCAACTTGTTCCCTCTTATCTAGCTATTGAAGATAATCTACCATATACCACACAAAACAGCTTAGTTTTCATAAGTCTGTTCTTACAGAGTCAGGCTCAGGGAGAAACAAAGTGAGAATTTGATATCTTTGTATGGCTTTCCATTACCATAACATATTTTATGGTAATAGCTTTTATACTGGAGAAACACAAAAAATTGTCAAAGTCTGTTCAAGAAAAAAATAAAGTATTATAATAAACCAAATACTATGTACCTAAGACCTACACACCTCAAAATTCAAAGTAATTTGCTGGTTTGGAATCTGAACCATGCCTTCTGAAGGGTAAGAGTGTGCCTGTGTACTTAAAGAGGGCACCTCATACCATCTCCTCTGAACAACTATTTCTCCTCCCAAAAACGGATTTCCTAGACATCTTTAAAGTGTTAAATATTATTTCATTATTTTATTAATTTATACATAAAAATACAAGAATACTATTTACATCTTATAAGCAGCCTCAGAGTACATTATCACCTACATGAAAGTTGTTTCTGTCTTCCTTCCAGATGTATTTAGAGCAAGAATTATATTGTAGAAGTACGTATTATTAAACCACAGCATTTCAGAATTTAAGTATTATGTTAATTTGAGTTCATAGTGCAGTTTATTTTTCACTCGAAAACTAAGAAGCTACAAGGTGAAATACACAGGATTATCTCCTTAACCTCAAATGAATATGCCTAAACTGGAACAGAGTACATCAGTGTTCTAATACTCAAGGTTTAGTATTTTATAGGGAAGTAATATCAGAATTAGAAGGGCATGTGGGTTTTTCTTATGAGAGTTTAGTTTGCCCCTGGTTATCACACTCAGTTTGCTCATAACACTGCCTTTGGTAACTACTACTTTCACCTGTGAATAACACAGGAATCCAGAGCTTAAGCTTCCTTTCAGTTCCACTGACAAAGCACATCAAATTGTATAATTAAAAAAAGCTATTTGCAGAAACAGAGTTGAAAATTTAGAAAAAAAAAATTGTTTTAAAATAAAAAATGAGAGACAATAAAATAGTAACCACTGGATATTTCTGCTATAATGTTTAACTCACCCTTCAATGCACTCAAATTACTCTCAAGGTAATAAAGCACACAATTCTACTTAATCAGTGTTAGGTTGCCTCACTTTAGTAAACACCCTTAATACTTATAATTTGGAAGAAGGCAGCTGTTAATATGGAGTTTACTGGATAGCATTCTCAATTACTATGATTATTATATAAAAAGACGATTCAGTGATTAATGGGGGAGAAAAAAGCAGGAAAATACTCTTGAAAGCAATTATGAGAATAAGAGCTTCTTAGAAAGACGAGTCAATAAATCCCAAGTCTCTTAAACTTTGTAATGAATCTTCTGTTTGTAAAGGACAAACAGACAAGGTACATCAGTAATACCAGTACTCATTACTGGCTCTCCACTGTAGGTTTAATAACCCAGAACAATTGAGGCAAAGCCAAATAACTTTAATTTTTCTGTAGTAATGGAAAATAAAAAGAGTTCTAGTAGAGTGAAGATGTTTGCTTTGCACTTACCAGAGGCAAAAGATTCTGCACAGGCCATTTTATCTTGTCATCGTTACGTTTGATCCTTAACAGTGGAAGGCATTCTGTAATGCACAAGAACAGCACAAAATATCTGTGGAAAATTCAAATTTATAGTAAATAAATAAAAAAATAGTGGATACTTAAAATAATCTCATACATTAGGCAATTTTTAGAGCTCTGTATGACTCCTAAGGTTATCATATTCTCCCAGACATTTCTGCATTTATGTCTGTTTTGACAGATTTGAATACAAGCACTCCAATGTTAAATCTGTGCAAGAGGAGTAGTAATAACAGAAAACTAAGTTATTTGCCTTTAAGATCCAGAACTAATAAAGCTGCAAACTTGGCAAGCTTTACTGTACTGCACTTTCCACATCAGAGAAGGAGCAAAGACAGACATTAGCATAAGGGAAATACATCCTTTTCTTGAACTGGTAGAATCCAAACATGAGTTATTTCTTATTAATTGTTGGAATACATACATTAAGTTTGGTTTGGGTTTTTTTAATTGTAGTTCCGATTTTTCCTTGTAGATCCTTTTTAGCATGACAAGAAAAAATGTTCTCTAAAGAAAGCATGTGGATTTCTTGCCCAAAGAGCTATAATAGGTAGATTTAAATACTGCAATACTGTGTTTGTATTTATTAAATTCCTGGGTTTAATGTCAATTTATAAAATTATCAGAAGCTGCATTACATATATTCATGGAATAGTTTACATTACAACAAGTTGCCAGATGTGTAACATCAGGATTTAATGACAATATTTCAGCATCACCTATAACACTACTGCAATACAGTTGGCAAATACTAATGTTCAACAAAATAAAAAGCACAAAATCACTTTTCCAGTACTCCATCCTCAGGAACACAGCTAAAGGCTACTACCTGTTCTTTAGCAACAGTACCAAACAGGGAGCTCCAGCTAAAAATCAGCCCTCAAGGCTGAAGGGAACATTAACGAGGAGTAGAAAAAGTGCAGCAGGTACCTCTACATTCATTTTACTATTCCTAAAAAGGATTGTGCATAATTTAAAAACAAGCAAAATACCCAGGGTGATGAAACAAGGACTACCAAGGGAAAAACATGTAGTTGAATATCATTACTGTAGGACTACACAGAAATTAATATTGCCAAAAAAAATGAAAGATATGGAACAGTCACCAGATTTACAGTATAATGAAAAATTATTCATGTAAATTTGCAAGAAAATGTAGATTGTTTGGTTGCCTTGTTGGGTTTCAAAGAGCAGTTTACAATGACTGAAGAAACTGGCAGAAAGTCAAACCTATCTCAAAGCAGAACTTGTCTGCCCTATATTTGAAAATGTAGTAACTAGCCTTCTGCTTGCCTAACCATGAAACTGAATTTTCTTTCGTCATGGAAGCACTTTAAGTAATAATGGGAGAATATCTGAAACTAATGGCCACCTTGCCTGTGGGCCCCAAGCCAACCTTAACAGAAATATCCAATACAATATATCCAGGGGAAAATAAAAATATATGGCTTGGATTCCCTCTTAGACAGGAGTCAAATTTTAGGGTCTTACGAATACAAAGCCCACCAGATTCAGTGGATAAGCAAGTAAAAATTGCACAATCACCTCAGGAACTAGTTCTGGATCGCCTATGAACAATAGACATTAACTTCATTGAACTTCTTAAAATACTTTTTAACATGTTCAAGCTGAAAGATTTCGAGGCACATCCAAACATCCAGAGTGCTATTTTGAAGGGTAATACATTATGTCAGTGATCCCATTGATTAACAGCAAAACCCTGTTACTGAGGTCAGGATGTGCTTATTGATTTTTTTTTTCTTTTTAAGGAAGACTGTGTATGAATATTAATGGCTTATGCCTAGAATCGAAGAATTGAAAGACGGTTTAGCAAATTAAATTAAACCAGGTTCTCTCTGTTCCCAGCAGCCAAGCTGTACAAGCAAAATGCCACAGCTGATCTAATGCTTGTTTTTACTGCTTTAGGGTTTTGAAAGAAAATCTTTGTCATAAACCCTTTCACAAAGGAAAGGCTAGGAAGGAAAGTAGAAAATAGAAAGGTTAAGTTACAAAAGTATCAGAACAGATACTACACAATGATAGTCTACCAAAGGGTGAAAAATCCAATTGTATATATAACCCAAGGCAAAACTCATATGTATCTCTAACACCAATATAAAGCTGAAAATTGGAACTAGGTTTGCTTTTCTAGAGCTAAACAAACCCTACAGCATTAGTGAAACACTGCCCTCTTCTACTTCTCATGTGTTACCCGTGAAGTTTATCCCCCATCCAAGGATGTAGTTTTCCTGTGCTGACACCACTGAAGGTTTTACACTGTAACAGTAGGCTGCAGTGAGTAGGATACTCACTCATGATCCTGATGGTGCATAAAATAGATCAAAGACCAAGTTCCGCGCTTCTAGTGCAAAAAAACTCTTAAGCACAATCAAATCAGATTGTTGAAGAATATTGTCCTCTTTAGCCTACTACAACACCACTAAAAAAAATAGCTAAACCTATTTCCTCGTCAGATGGGCCCTGTGTCCAGTAATGTCTATACACAGCACGTCTAAACAAATGCTACATCTTCATTAGTTTCATGTCAGCGTTAACTGAAATAATAACAAAACATAACCCTCAGATTGACTATGCTGCCAAAGCCTGCCAGCTCTGCTTTCTCCTACAGTATTAACATCCATTAAAGCTGCTGACTGTGAAACTACTTTCTATCCTCGTCCTCCACTCCATCTGACCAGAAGCTCAGAGACTACTGCTCTCTATCCTCATGTAGATAACAGTTCATTTTCAAACTCAAGTAAACATCAGAAAGCACGATATTATGCTCCTGTAGCAATTATTTAAAATACTAACCCAGTAATATCTATAGCGAACAGGGGAGATGATCTTCTAACAGTTATCCAGCAACCCTCTAAGAACCTACACATACCATTTAAAATACGGATATTTTTACCTTGGACAACCTAAATTTCAATAACTATGTATACAGGAGAGAAAAAAGGATATTGTGGAAAACCTAACAAAGGAGTTAAGTATTTCCTGTTTTATTAGCAGTTTACTATCAGCATTAAAGATTAATAATCTATGGATATCTAGAAATTAGAGATGTTCAAACAATTGAAGAGGGAGGTCAGCTTCAATAACCCATCACATCAATCTTTAGGGAAACCAATTAGGGTACATTACTGTCACAGCTTTTGCTTAACATGGTTTCAGGGTTTAATCCAGTTATGTGGAAAGACTTGGGAACATAAAAGAAATAACTTCTCCCCCCCCTCCTGAACACAAGTAAAAGGCTTCTTAATAAATCCTTTAAGATGGATACACTAAGAGAACATTAAAAAAAAATCCTTTAAATTCTGACTTACTCTCCACGAAGGAATGATGCCTCCATTACACCCCTACCAAAAGTCTTTTAGAAAATTCTTTCACTTCACAGTAGTTTACTGAATTGCTGCATCAATGTACATTTCAGGCTTTTAATTCAGGGGGCCAAGGCAGAAATTAATCAAGAAAAAGGGCATGCCATGCCCCCTTTACAATCACATTTATGATTTCTCCCACCTCTGACTTCATAGAAGTTATTTACTGTATCTAATTTTCTCATTCTACTAACAAGACAGTGGAGAGACAAGATAAATACTTCTTACTTCATTGACAGAAGTTGTATGGCTCACTTCATTAGACTGGTCACAACTTAGAGTGGTCAAAGTGAAAGCAGAACTCTCTTTACGTCCTGATGAGCATACAAATGAAAGGCTTACACTCCTCCATCAATGCCAGCTAAAGCACACTGAGGGCAAAGAACGGACAGGAAAAACTTCCTCGCAGTGATGTGATGTTCTAGTAATAATTGGTACTAAGACATAGCATTAGCACGGAACAAGGGTCTCCTCAGTCAAGTACCTAATGCCTGTACCCCTTACATGAGCAGACTTGGAAATTAATTACTAAAGGTCATGAATAAAGGTGCATTTCTGTATGTGCCTTTATACAGCAACTATTTCAACAGTTTCAAGATGATTTTCATCTACAGTTGTGGACTGTAAGCACACAACTATACCCATCAAATCACAAAATAATACTGGTTGGAAAACAGTATCAATGTAGTCAAGATTCAAGAGATAAAGTATTTTTTGTCAGGAACCATGGGTTTTCTTCCCAATTCTGCCCTTGTTCACTGTGTTTTCTTGATTTAGTCATTTGAGAACAAGTGATCAGGTTTGTCTATTAATTTCATGGATGCAGTAATAAAACATTGACTGTCTGCCCTGAACGTTTCCAATGGTGTGACAGCACTGGTTTCCTACAAAATTCAGTTTGACCTCAAAATATTAAGGAAGACATGAAAGATTCACCATAGGTTTTTTGACTTCAGACTATACTGTGTTCCTGAAACAAGTCACGCACATCACTAAAAAGAAACTGTGTTTTGTCTCATTCTATTTTCCTCCAAAACAAGATTGTGACAATTTGCCAGAGCTACTTCTCCAGTGCAGAAAAAAAACCCCAACAACAACAACGAAGAAAGAGGAGTATTAAAAACCCACTTACAAATAACTGTTTTATCTAGACTAAAGGGAAGGGAAGAAAAAACAACACACAAAAGTTACCCAGTTACTGAGTAGCTAACCATCTTCCACTTGATAGATATGACTGCTTCCTGCCGCCTCTGGGCGAAGTGCAGCCACTACTCTCATTTGAGCTGCAAAACAAGTATAATTGTTTTGTGGCATAAGCAACAAACTGCAGAATAAAATCTGACCACAATGTCTCTTTCCTGATGACAGCAGGATGCTTTAACAAGTCCGGATCACAGGTAGGGAATTTACAATTTAAAGAAACAAGACAGGTCAGTGGGGAAGGTAATTAACACAAGATCTCCTTAAAATTAGGTTTAAAACTGTCCAAAGTGGCCAACCAAAGCAGCAAGGAGGTAAATTTTTTTTTTTTTTAATGTTATCTAAGGACATTAGCAGGATCCTGACTACACAGGTATCACATCTTTTCTAAGTTCTCTCTACTTTTTCTTTTACCCAGATCCTGAAATAAGAGAAATTGGTGTGTATTTAGTAAATACATTACATTTAGATTTGAAAAATATTAAAAGTAGCTATCCACACAAAATTGCAAGTACACCTAGTACATTAGTGACACATCTTTTCAGGTTGTCTGCATCCCAAATACCAGCACTGTTATTGCTACAGGGATTAAACTGAGAGCAGCTTTTTGGCAGCAAACAAACAGGTGATGTTCGTTATTCAGGTCATGTTCTTCCAGAGTAAACATTTGTAAACAAATTACTATTTAAACTGCTGTTTCCTGGCCAAGAGTACACTCATGTAATCTGGTTTTGGGCACGGTTCCTCCCACTTCTGATGGGGATGCTACTAGAAATACCAAAGAAAAACACAGTCACAAGATATATTAAACTGTTTTGACACAACAAGGAGGATAACAGTAATGACAAAAATCTGTTCTGGGGCAGACACGGCTAATAAAGCTAGGTGAATTCTGTTTCCTTTCTCTGTCAGAAGCAAGAAAACAGCCCCAAAAAACAGAGGAGGGTGAGGAAAGGAACAAACTCTGCTCTATAGCATCATCAGAAGTCCAGGCTTTGTAGTAAGTTTGGATTTTGATTTAATCAACACAATTGCCTAAAGGTTAGAATGGTCACAGCGAATGGCAGCAAGGGTTAGTTGCTATACTGGATATTAACCTGAAGTAGCTCAGTTGGCTAGCTTACGTCTACTCAAGCTTGATTTTTTTTTTAATTAAACTTACGCCCAGATTCAGGTGTCTCTGGTCAAAGTAACTAACGCACGGGAACACTGGGCAAATTTGGGTGGGTACTAAATCTGCGTACCGCTTACTACGTAAGAAACTCATTAAAAGTTTTAATTGGGATCCTTCCCATGCAAACCTTCTCATTCCCTTCTCTCCTCCCATACCTAATAGTGACTGTAGGTGAGGATAACGTTCACAGAAATCTTTACTTTGGAGTGAAATATTTCATTAGAACCACTTCATACATACTGTCACAGGGCAGCCATGTGCCAATGCTTCCACACAGGTGAGTCCCTCCGAGGTAGCCCTCGGCCCAACACAGCACACACTGATCCCAGCTACGCGCCATGCTCAGCAGGTCTGTGGCAGGCTGACTAGAAAAAGCTGCTTTTGGGTACCGCTGGTTTGGAACTGCTACATGATGGGGCAGGAAATGATTGCCTATACCTAGTGACCAGTCAGCTAGGTAGAAAGTGAAAGGAGCAGTTTCAGCAAGAAGGTAATTTATAGGTTACAATACTGAACAAAACATACAGTCCATTCCCTGATGAAACAAAGCCTACAGCACTTCAAGAAAAAAGCATCACAGTAATGGATTATTTAAAGCCTTCAAGCAGAGCCTGCTTTGATGGAAACTAAGCAGAAAATTAGAGAAAATGGAAAGAAAGATTTCATTTATACCTATGGCTATGAAAGTAGATTAAAAAAAGAAGATGAAAGGCTGCAAGTTCCACTGTTGCTTATCCTGAGCCACGATAGGCTCAAAAGGCTACGCACGCGTTTTTGCTC
>NW_010231404.1:14963-21306 GCF_000690775.1 Eurypyga helias | reverse complement strand
AAAGAGAGGACTAGCACAGAAACTGTCAACTTCATAGACGATCCCTATCTTCAAAATATGGCTCAACAACAGATTTCTTTACAGCAATTATTAAGAAGACAGATGAACAAACTACATATTATATAGATTTTTAAATGGTTGAGTAGTGGAAACATTTGAGGATTTTATTTTTTTAAGAACAATCCAAGAAGCATATCGAATCTAGTACAAATAATCCTTTAGTAATTCTCAAGCCCTTCTACCCTTATTGCTAGTGACAGTACATTCAAATGCAAGACAGTAATAATTAATGGCTCAATTAATTATGGTAATTAAGTTCCTATAGCAGATTCCAATTGAAGATACCAACTGCTTGACAAGAGATACAAGATATATTACTACTTATTCAGCTGAGCAGTTACTTGTACAAGCAGTCTACTGTCTTTGATGAATCTAGTCACATAAGTAACAACTGTGTGAAAACAAGTATAGCTTTTATAATAAATGAAACACTTATTTTTCAGGTGCTCATAAAATAACTCTGTGTTCTAACCAAAGAGAAGAGATAGTTCTAAGCATGAGCGAAGCAGGTGGCTGCCTAACACTGAGGCTGTATACCTCTGCTATATCTACAAATGGTAAACTCTGCACAGAAATCCTGATGGGTGACTTTGTGGGGGTTTTTTATAGCTTAGAGGTTCTTCCCTCTCCTAATGTCCCATCCTCAGAAGTGTGCGATTCTACACAGTAATTCTATGAAAAGGCTCCACCTCCATAAGGAAAAATATGCCTCCTGTAAGAACCTGCTTGCATGCTTTCCACAGGATCACGGAATAATGTGTCCTTTAGGCAAAAACATATTACAAAAACCAAAACATCTTTTTCACACCTATCTCTCAGCTTCTGGAAAACCTAGCAGGAGTGGTATTCTACAGAGAAGAAGAATGGCACAGGATAAGGTTTTCTTCTGTTGTCAGTAGGCATTTTCGGCCCACATTACCATATTCTTTTCTTACCCACACCTCCAGGCAAGAGGTCCCATGACTACCATCTTTTTGAGCAGTATCAGAGTATTGCTTTGCTCATATGACTGTTTTGTCATAGGGGTTTGCTACTTGCTCCTGGGGTTTATAACTCTGCTATAACACCCCTCACACAATCAACGTAACAAAATAGTTACTGCTAATTGCACAAAACATAAAAGTCCATTTGTAAATGTTGTGGGGTCTCCTGCTCTTTTTCTTTCAGTACTACTTACTAAAACTACATAAAAAGCTCAATGAAATTAAAACCAGCCACCATCTGCCTCCCCTTTACCTCCATGAATTCTTTCTTACCATAAAACTGGGTACTAGATGCAATCCTGCTTTTTCTCCTGTAAAAAGAATGCCTCTAAATTATACTGTATCAAATGAAAACAAAATATGGACTATTATGAGCCATTTCTAGCAGCTTTTACCAATGCTGCTCTAATATAGCTAGAATGTAACATTCCCCATGGTACCTTGCAGACAACCCTGACGAAACAAAATTGTCTCAGTGCTACTTCATCCAGCCTCCAAACATAGGCTTTAGAGATGATAGTCGAATATTATAGTTTTTGTTTTGGCAAAGCACCACATAGCACATCTGTCCAAGTTGTGCCCTGTGAAACAACATATCCTAAGCACTAGCAGCCCCAAAATATATGTGATGTTTTAAAGCAAAAGTGGGTAAAAACAATCTTATTGCTATTTGTGTCTTTTATTTTTCTTGATTCAGCATTATTTACAGATAAGCAACAAACAATACTGAGACAAGAAAAAGGAAGCTGAACTAACACAGCATATGACAGTAAACAGCTTATCAGCAAGAGCTGTATCCCCTGCCTCATTCAAGTTAAAAGAGAACTAGAATATACTGGATGCTGGAAAAATACATTTAAAAGATTTGAAGCAGACTCAGGAAAAATAGAACAGTAAAGTCCACACTGGGGCAGAAAGACAGAAACAGTCATTATCTGTGTAGCTCAGCTGGAGAAAGCTACCCAAAAGTATGCAGCAAGAAGAGACAGGACTGTAAAGTAAGCTCATAACAGACCTTTCTGTCCTGCCTTTCCCAGATGACCTCACAGCCCAGTGCAGCCACGGAGAGCGCCACAGAAAATAACGCAGCACAGGTTTTTGGGTCAAGCTATTTTCCTCGTATTGGATATGTACTCAGATTTGGAACAGAGAAAATTAGCATACTAGAAGATAATTGTAACACATATCTATAGATATCTCAGACGTGGATGATGCAATTCTATGAGTAGTTTTCAGCACAGTTTGGGGTTGGGTTTTTTTTTTGACCTCTGCTAAAATGAAAGGCCTCTACTAAACAATTGAAACTTGCTGTTCTCCTGAAGCAGTCACTTCAAGAAGTCTGGGTTCCAAACCACTAATATTTATACAAATAAGACTTGCCTTTTAGCACATAAAGTTGTCAAGACAATAGCAATTTATAAAGCATGAGTCAATTTCTGAATATGTTTGATTTATAGTCTGAAGCTACAGCAACACGGGGTCTCTTAGAAAAACTACTCTTGTTCTGTGCTGTCCTACAGTCTCAGAAGGACACAGATGCAAACCACTGATGTACTTGCTCTGCTAGTTTTTTTATAGAAAGTTAGAGAGGATGATTGTTCCTCCATAATTTTTTACTTCAGTTATTCAACTACCAGATCAGCAGGATACTTTCAGCACTAATGAATGCAGCGACAATTTCAAAGCTGGCAAATTGCTGATGGGTGCTATACAAGTTTCATCTTCAAATGCTGCCCACACACTTCAGTTCTGACCAGCATTATCTATTCTGTTCTTGATCTGGAGCTCTAAGAGACCAAGGCTGCTCATTTCACAAACTGAGCCTAACAGCTAAGCCATGTGAATCAGGCAAAGATTTTTTCTCCGCAGCAGATTGGCAGAAGTAAGAAGAATGTGTCAGTACACAACTGACAGTGTGCTGTGTTGGCATCCATGTGCCACTGGGACAGTTCAGGGAAAAAAACAAAAAGCCTGGAACACCAGGGGAATCTTGTTACACCAGTAAAGCCACCAAGCCTTCCAGGACATGATCTCAGGCCCAAGCTATAGCCGAAGGTCAGAGAAGGAGTAACGAGGTTGCCCTGAAACAACGTTGAGCAAGGAAGACTGCAAGGCTGTGATGTAGACAATGTTAGATCAGCTAGTACAGCCTTCCATGAATGCTGTTTTAAAAGCATCACCACAACCACAGATTCATTTTTTTCAAATTATTAGCTTTGCAAATACTCATAAATACTAATGAGTTTCTCCAAATTTACCCAAGCATAGAATCATAGAATGGTTTGGGTTGGAAGGGACCTTAAAGATCATCTAGTTCCAACCCCCCTGCCATGGGCAGGGACACCTTCCACTAGACCAGGTTGCTCAAAGCCACATCCAGCCTGGCCTTGAATACTCCCAGGGATGGGGCATCCACAACACCTCTGGGCAACCTGTTCCAGTGCCTCATCACCCTCTCCGGGAAGAATTTCTTCCATAAGCATATTCAGCATATTCATATTCAGTACTGCTCTTTTAGCTTTTTTGAAATCTATCAAAGGCAAATTTGTTTATAATGACACACAAGACATTTAAGTGTACCTATGTACAGGCACAGGTCAAAACTACTGAAACCCGCTCCTGAGTAAATTTCTTGCCTGCAAACCTACTGTGTGTGCTTTAACTGTACACTCTTCCCCAGTTCTCGGTGCTCTGCATTCCATTTAGCCACAAGTTTCCTTTCTTTGGTGTTTCCTGGGTCTTACAGAGAGGGTGAAAGAAACCTGCTCCTTTCTTCCAATGTTTATATTGGTTCTCAACTGCAGAAAAAAGAAATTGGTAAGAAATTCTTGTATGGTTTTGGACAATCTGAGTTGCACCATGCCAGCCACGATTCCTCCACTGTAAGGATTTATTGTGCTAGCTTTTTAAAGGATACCACAAAATTTATTTCCTACACCAAAGAATGACAGTGCAATAAAATAATAGATGTTATTGTGCAACTTGGAGTCTTTTAAGTGAACTAAAGCATGACTTTGTTCCAGACTATTTTTATCTGGAATTAATACAGCTTTGTACTAAAAGGGTACAAGCACTAACACAAAAATGAAACCAAAGGACCCTACTGCAGCAGATCAAAGGAAGTGCAACAGCAGAAGAACTTGTCCTGTTTCATCACTGTAGAATCACACAGGAAAACGGAGAAGCTCCTTAAATAGTTTAAGAATTGGCCTACATTCATAAGAATATGTGATAGTTTGGCTGTGGAAGTTATTAATATCAACAGTTAAGCATTTCAAGCATGTCTAACTGACAGCACAGATAAAAGTCCAAGTTAAAATACTCAGCAATGGTAAGTGGATTGCAAAGTACATAAAAGATTCCATTTCATATTTTAATTAACTCTCCAAATTGTATATATTTGAACTCAGCCTTTAAGGATAGATACTCTCCAAGAGTTTCTTCACTTACAGGCATCAGGTCAAACAGGACACAGGGACAGACAAAACGGTAGCTGATGTAGTATGGCAATAGCCTTGGACATAAAGATGATACCTTCTTTTTCCTTTTCGGTAGGTAGGTATGAGGTGAGAGATGTTGAGAGCACAGTCTTGCAACACAGAAAACAGGGATTACTCTTTAGAACCGCTATTCAAAATTTCAAGATGTTCAGCACGAAAACAACTGAAGCTTGACTCAGCTCTTATTAAGCACTCTCTCCCCTCACAAGTGGCCTGCTGATACCAAGTTAGGAATGCTTTAAGCAGGTCTTAAAGGGGAAGTTCAACACTTTGCAAAATACCACTACAAATCCCATGCACCAGGTGGAGTTTACACAGAATTTAAGAGGCACGTAACTCTTGTGTCAACTTCCGGCTCAGGGATCAATTTTGCCTTAACATACAAAGCAAACTACAGTGAAAGAAAGGTTATTGCATAGTCTTTAAAAGAAAAATATGACATTCAGAAGAAAGTAAATATCATCATAATCTCTGTAGTCCTCACCTCCTCACTAAACTCAAAATGAATAGGACAGCTATTAGTACAGTCAAGAGGACTCTGCAAAACAAGTCCATAATTACACTTGTTTTGGATTTCGTATAAAATTTTCTACATAAATAAGTTCAAAATACCATCCCAGATTACATACTTCTTTCTTTGTTGTAAGCAGAAGAAGAAAAAAGCCAAAACTAGAACAGTATTACTCCCAACCCTGCTCCCAAAAGACATCAAGCCACTAGGGTCTTTGGATGCCAGAAATGACCATAAGACATTGGACATTTTTTCCATTGCTGAGACTAACATGAAATGAAGGCAGAGAGTCAGTCAGCTAATGAGCTACTTTAAATTACATGAAACTCATTATTGAGATAATACTAGCTGGGTCTTATTACATATATATATAAAAGATCATATAAAATTAAGGTTTCCATTTATGTGAAGGAGAAGAAATGTAAGTTCTATTACAGTTGTGCAGTTTTGCAGTGTAGCTGTGATATTTACCAAGCAAGATTCCTGCACCAGACTTGCTGTAGTATCACTCCTTACCATTAAGCACATTGAGCTTTTAAAAATTTAATATTTAAAAGACTATCAAGATTGATTTATGGTTTAGCATCGAGATGAAAGCTTAAGGTTCTGAACAGAATTCAGAGTCTACTACTAAACTAGATAAACACCACATCTACAAGTATTCTCAGGAGAAGGAGAGACACTAAATATACTTGGCCACCATATTTAAATCTACCAAAAATGCAGGTCCTTTTTGACACAATGCATATCCGTAGATAACTTAGTATAATCTAAAGCTAATTTCTGGGACGTATGTATATCACAAATTATTTGGTTACTGATTTTAACATGCGACACCAGTAGCTCTACTGATTGTGATTTTTTTTTTTACTTAAGATTTTCAGCATGTTTGAATTCATGTGTGTGCTATTCCTCATATTTCCTGCAATTCAGAGGGTTGGTTTGTTTTTAAACTCATTTCAGTGAATTTTAAAGCAAGCCGATGTACATTAGTGTGTACATTTATTTAAAGTGAAATCATATGCTGCAAAACACCTGGCACATTTTGGATTCTTCTGTCCTCATTTTATTTTGATGGGTGTCTAGTTTGACTGACAATTCGTACATGGCATCTAACAAGTTCATGCCCTGAAATTTGACTGCCAATATCAGGTATGCACGAAACTCACTCAAGGTTTTTCACTAATGCAGGTAAAATTCAATACTGCAAGTATAACAACAAGGGAAAAAGAGCAGAAGGAGGAATTAGTGGCCAGGGCTATCTCTTGCACTGCCACACACCTCGTCCT
>NW_010231404.1:0-14932 GCF_000690775.1 Eurypyga helias | reverse complement strand
CTCCCTACCCCTCCCTCCCATTCCCTGCTGATACAGAACCATCACTCCACCCACCTCTTGATTCCTGCAGCTACGTAACCCCATAGCAGAAAGCAGCCCTAGTTTTGGCTTTTCATCTAAGTTATAAACCCCTAATTTTGCAGTTATGGATAACTTACTTGATAAAAAATGTCAGCATAAATCCTTGTGGGGTTTACAATCCCACTCATACTCATCACAACCCCAAGACTGAGAATGATTGGCAAAAAGAGTTCTAGATGATATTTTCATTGTAAGTTTGGTTCATTCAGAACCTATTGGAAGCAACAGGTCAATTCTGGGCCGTGTGTGTGTGTTCTAAAGAGTACATATATCACACTTACTCATTTTCCTTGAAGCAGCCAAGGGGGCATACTTCAATGTATGTCTGCAATCTCAGCTAGGACAAAGAGAGAGTATGGGCAAGTGCTCAGAGCAGCAGGACTATATCTAGGACATATTTGCTAAGTTCCTTTTTCTTACAAAGACTTTTTGTACAATCCTTAAAGAGTCTTAAGATTGCTTCTTTGTCTCACTCTAATCATGCATAAAACAGGAGAAATTACTCATTGCCTAATCCATTACAATATTTTAAGACTTCACTGATGAATATTAATAAGATGCATAAGTGCCAATTTTTGCTTTCAGGTAAGTCCATACAACATTTCTTAACCTCAAACTAGAATTTTGCTTTAGTATAGATAGAAAAACTGGACTGTCAATCTTTGAGATCAAGAGCAGCAGTGTAATTTTGCTGCTGAATCCTTCTCATACTTAATGTAAAATGTAAAAAAGCTCAGTCTTCTCTTCCCCATTTTGACCTCCAGCAAAATTTTAATCTGAACAGTGCTAGCATAAATTTATCAGCAGTGTGTAGGTTAGAAAATTCAAATTATTAGACTTATTTTTAGTGGAAGGAAAATTGGAATATAGGATAACAAATACACATGACATAAAACTTTCTATTGCCATGCATGGTGATATTGGGCCAGAGCGGAGAATGAAGTGAAGTTGGCTGCCCAACAGACCTCAAGCTACCTCAATAACTATTTTAAATCACTTCACTAATGTTCTGAAAAATAAGTTATTTACTACTTGGGTAGAAGTGACTCAAATCTTAGCGCACAGGTGTGAGGAGCTCACTGTAACTGTTCAGGATAGCAGCAGACAATAGGTTTAAAATCCTAATTTAGAAAAAATGAGTGTGCTATGATTTCTCATTTCTTCAGGACACTACAACCCTATGAGATAGGTGTTTACTCAAAACTTACAAATCCCTGAATCTTCTTTTGCTTGTAAAATACTCTACACCCCACACTACCATCTTCTACTCTAAACAGCTGGCTAATATATTAGTTCCACAGACAGAGGTTCTCATACAGTTTACCTCATAAGTGAGTGCCAGTCTACTTACTCAATATATGGCCCAGCTGAGTAATTTCATATCTGTTTAGCACAGGTAAGGTAACTAAGAAAAGGCATTGCTGGCCAACTAGCGGGGGAAGAAAAAAATACAGGTATGCTCTGTGCTTACTTTCTAATACGCAAAATTTCATGCAACTACTTATAGAAAAGAAATTAAAAAAATCTTTTTTCACATGCATGCAGTTATTTCTATTTTATACTGTACACCTTGTCTCTCAAGACTAACACAGCACATTCTCCTTCTGAAGAATTACTAAACAATTCTGTAACGGATGACTCCCTCTATTAATCTCCTCTAGCCATATCAGCCTTCCTTTAATACAGCTTTTGCCAGTAGTAGGAGGAAACTGTTATTTGATTTAGCTCGTCTTGATGCTGTGCTGTAGCTAGGCTCTTTGCCCTCTCTGTCAGCTCAGAACTGGCAACGAACTCTCCCTCTCCTACGCGTTATGGCAGTGCTAGCACACAGTCTTTGTCATACATCATTAGCCGAGATGCTTCCTGTCAGGAGGATGGACCTGTTATTGCCCAGAGGTTCCTACATTTGACAGGAAAAGGCAATGCTGAAGGTAGAGTGTTTGTGAGCTGGAGCAATGCTGGAGGGCAGCTGGGCTCATTACTCACTTCTCCATCTGGAAAGAGCATATTTACTGCTATGAGACCTCACCTCCACCAAGGTATCTTACTGCTGAAGGTTTCAAAACACTCACTGTAAGCCAACTGCTCGCTTTATTTTCAGTGTGCCAAACCCACATACTCTCATTTTATTGACTGAGCAAAATCAGCTTGTTTGATTAATTCTGATTGTTTCAGGGTTTAGCTAATAGAACTGCATGAATTAAAGACTCCAAGCTTCCAGAGTTTTGGGTTTTTCCCCCATATAGAAAGTAAAACTGTTTTAAAGTTTAACAGGGTAGCAAAGACTTAGCACCACAAATACTGTATTCCCATATGCAGATCAAAAAAGCTCTTCACTGTTCAGTGTATGTAGTTAGGAAGGCAGCCTGCAACCACTGCCACACTTCTGTGCTTTTCCTGTACAGAATCTAAATCATCTGACAAAGTCAAGTCGTCTGGAATATCAAAATAAAAACCAGATATGTCCATAAAGCTTAACTGAATTTCTGTATAGGTTATGAAAGATGAAAGAGTAAAGCTGACTCTTAAAAGGATGTATTTTTAAAAGTCTGTCCACAATACCTGAACTCCCTTGAAATTACACCGACTGTGGGGATGCTAACCTACCTACTGGCCTACAGATAGAGAATTTCACAGCAAATCACATATAACACTAGAATCAAAAGGTCATGTTTCTTAGTGTAACTCACTCAGGATGCCACCTTAAGCATATGCTGACATTAACAGCCAGAAATAAGCCATATGGTTTCTACAGGGTATTTTAAAATATTATTGTAGTTGTCACTTTGTCCATTTTTTAAAACACCCACACACAATAACAGAATTTAAAAATCTGCAGCATTCTCTTTTGTCCTCAGACTTCTACTCTGTAACTTCTCTTTTCCTTTACCCAGTGGTTTGACAGCAGAGTGCTCTATCTCAGTTAATGACAGACTACGTTCCTGCAATTTAGAATACTACAGAAAAAGCTTCCCAGGCTATTATGTACTTTAAATAATTAAGTTTTTCCTTTCAGCTAGTAATCAGAAGCCCAGGATTATTGACAAATGCGTGTTTCTTGGATACCAGGCAAAATCTTCCTCTTAGTTCCATTTTCTGAGTTAAATTGAAGGCTCCACAGATTATTTATTCACAGTTTATAGAACTGCAAAATGGCATAGGCTGTCTTCATTAACTCTTACCAATGAAACCAGAAAATTTTATTTTGGGTGTTTGAGTTCAAGATGACTTTCTGATTAACTATTCCATATAAAAATGACCTAAGTAACTTAAGAGGGCTAGGAGATACAAGTCTCTTCATGTACTTGTTTCTTTTTTCCCTAGGAGATAATCTTTACACTTCTTAAAGGAGTGAGTTCATCTTTCTGTTTCCTGAGTGAAGGATCAGGAAGTGAAGAAGTCCCTTAACACAACACAAAGCTGTGTTCTGTACTAATAGACAACGTAGGGCACTACAAGTCCTAGATGTTCATGACACGCTCATGAAGGATGATTACACTTGGCATTACACGTAACAGAAAAACAACTTTGGCCGTCACTCTCCATGACACAGCACTTACCTAAACTTCCCTTCTACTACTGCCAGAATATGTCAGCCTCTGATTTTGATTTGTCTGCCATTGTTACCAAAAAGTAACACCATTATAAATATTTTTTCCCTTCTTTTCAGCTGTTACCCATAGGTTTCAAACTGTATTATTTTCCTTCCCCACCCCACACACCCCCCCTGGCCAAAAGCATGACCTTATTGTTCTCACTGTCATTTCTCTTACCAGCTCCAAAGTGGAAGCATGGGGTTGTAGTCTAACAGGTTTTCCACACAGTACAATATAACCAACTACCAGAGATGTCTGACCAGGTGGTATGGAGCAGATTTTGCTCAGACTGACACTTTATTGAATGCACAGAAGTTCCACTAAACTCACTATCTATAGCTGCCAAAATCATTGCCAATTTAATTTACTGTCAGTTTAGTAGACTGTGTTCCTGACCATCTATTTTCAAGTTCCTATGGAAGCAATACAGCATCCTGATATTTCTGTCATAACTGGCAGGCAATTTCAGAGGAGTAATTTTAATGAAAACTGTTTAAGTTTGACAAAGTGGGGGGGTTGGTGGGGTTTTTTAATGAAAACTTCGGAGCAGGGGCACGTTACAGGCACATAGAGGTGGGAGTTAGATAACTTAGCAAGCAAAAGCTCCCTCTGGCGGCAGGAAAGGGGCCCGGGAACACCGGGATGAAAAGCGGGTCGAGCTCACAGCACGCACCGGCTGATGCTCCCTCGTTTACCTGTTGCCGTTCTCCCTCTGGTCAGTTGGAAGAATACAGACAGAGAGGAAAAATCACCCTGTTAATGAAAGGAGACAAGAATTAAGAGGAAAATATAGTATCTAGGCATAACCTTAAGGCAACTGAATTCAACTCTGAGCAGGTCAGCAGCATCCCAAATGGACAACACATACAGTATTTTAAAAACCCAAAACAACAAAAATTACTTCGATTTGGAAAAGTGACACACTTTAAATACCAGACGTGTGTCCCCTCCCCGAGATTTGCTGATAAAAATGAGAAAGGAACAAGAACGTTCTTTGAGCTGCATACTTCAACTTCAGTGAGAAATGAAGTATGCCCATCTCGTTTTGCTTTAGGGGATTAGTTTCTTCACGAATCAGAAGAATAGATTTCAAAGTTCTGAAGTTCACCTGAAAATACCCAAGATGAACCATAATAACTGTTCTTTTACTAGGATGACTGCTTCTCCGATAACCAAGGCGGAACAGGAAGACCTGTGCAAGACAGCATGGCCACCCTACACTATTTCAGCAGTACGTGACCTGACGTTCTGACACAGTACTAGGAATATGCACATCCCTCAACACAGAGATAGTTTGCCTCTACAGGGCAAATTTCTGAGATCCAGAAAAAAAGTTTTCCCGCTTCAATAAGCAGCAAGAGACAGGAGTTGAGTCCTTTACTGCAGACTTGTCATCAAGGGGGACACTAACATGCAATGCAACACAAAGCGGGCCACCTGATGATGGCAGTTTTTCAGGCAGACAATCTGAAAGAACCATTCTTAGCTATAATAAGAGATGGTTAGAAAGCGTTCTGGGAAGAGCTCTGGCCCTGAGAAAAGTCTACCTTTCTCAAGGCTCAGACCTCTCACAGACAAGATGTGTTTTGTAAATGACCTCCGTCTCCAGTTCAACCGGCTCAGCTGTGAAACGCCTGGCTGCAGGCGCCTGCCGAAGGTCAGCTGTGCCAGAGGAAACCCAGCCAAGAGGTTGGTGGAAGGCTGCAGGGGCTTGAGATGGGTATCTACTGGCAGGGATAAACAAAGTGGCCCTAAGCATTTCCGTATTCTCTTGCTGTTTTCTTCACAGGTATCAGATGTAAAATTCCCTTACTCCTTACAGAGATGAGATAAGCAGGATAAAAAGGAAGAATTCTCCAATACCTTACTGGTATGCTGGGTTGCAAGTCCAACACAATACGGATGGTTTAAAGGACATTTGAAAGGTAGGGAAGTTGCACACGCAGAAAAGACAGACAAAAGGGGACTGCCAAGGGCATCTGGACTCCTCCCCTTTCCTGTTCCCTCTGCAATTCACATTTCAGCTGGAGACACTGCGGTTCTCATGACAAGCGTAACTACTGTGCTCTGTTAAAGCACTAACCAAAATGTGTAACTTGCCCAAGTTCTTCAGAGCAGCAGCGTAATATCTGAAGTACTCTTAGATGAGAATGAGGGAAGGGAAGCTTTACTTTAGGGAAAGTTGGAGTACATGATCCTAAATCTCCCAATCTTCTACAGGCACCGTGTGACCAAATCAGAGCAGTCTTTGAGGACTGTAGGTCTGAAAGTCTGAAGTATTACTGTTTCTCACAAACCATTTCATTTCCCAGTCAGGCAATTTTTGCCCACTTCAAATAACAACAACAACAAAAAGGTAAGAAAATAACACTGGAAGAGACTATTTCCTCACATGTCCCCCTTCCCATAAGTAGTCAGAAATGAGTCATTATTCAGACGGAGTATAATGACAAGTTAACACAGTTATTTTCCACATTTTCTCAGAGTACAAAGGTAATAGATACATGAACAAACAACTTCTGCTTTTAATACTAGAGATGATCTGCAAGACAATTTTAATATTTCTCTCCACTAAGTCACATGCTGTTCCTGAAGGTTAGAGAGAGTTTGTTGGAAGCTGAAAGGCAGACATCTCATACTTTCAGACACTCTGTCCGCATTATTAATTCAGTGAAAGATAAAAAGGTATTCCCACTTTAACCCGTTATTCAAACATGTTTCAAATTGGCAAAGCTTAGGCAGACATTTGGTAAAGCTCCAGACTTGCTTTTCTGTGGGAATCAACAGTAAAACTGAGATCAACTGGAGCAAGACTGAAGCTAAAGTTATAAAGTAACCTTCAGAACTAAAACAAATAATGTCATAGATATTGGTGGATGGTTAAACAAACTCATAAAAATCTATACAGAAGGACAGATTTGCCCTTTAGTGCACAGCTTTGAAATAGCACTCTTAAATTTGCCAGGAAACACAACCCCAACTTGAAAAATTGCTCCATTTTGGAAACCTCCAAACGTGACAATCCTCTGCATTTATCTAAATGCAAGGATCTATCTTGTACATAAAACTTTTATCAAATGATCTCTCTCCAAAACAACGCATAACTCTAGACATCAAAATTTAGGCTGTATAAAGGCAGAAAGGAAACGCAGATACTTTCATAACTTACGGTGAAGCATTATTACCTGTTATTTGGTTTTCAGTCCTTGCACTCATGGAAATAAATCTAGTGAAGCATTTCACATAAACTATTTTATCTGAGACACAATATAACTGGAGAGAGCATGTGCAAAGGAAAATAATAATAAAAAGCTGATATCCAACAATTTCTAATAAATTCCGTATGCATTACCTAAACACTGACTAGAAAAGTGTTGATCTAGCAATAATCTGACTTCTGGCTATAATAGGATTAATTACAAATATAAGCTCAAGCACAGCAGAAGCGGTCAGTCCCAACTCATCGTCAAGACAGAATTCAGCAACAGCTTTCAGGAATGTGCTTGCTTTGTTCAAGGACAAGATTCTGTCAAAAGCTGGACTGGCTTATTCAGACACAGCTACCAACTGACAGATTACTGGTAGCCTACTGAAGAGTTGTGATTTTTTAGGCAGAGTAAAAAAGCTATTAAGTGAATAGCTGATTGCTTCCACAGAATACTTTCATTGCATTTTATACATGGCGTAGCCTCAAAACTAGCTATCTGCACCTTTGCTGCTTCATTTCTTCTAAAAGGTATACACTCTTATAGATGGACACAATCAGAGGCAACTTACTACCTCAAGAAGCCAAGTTAAGGGGGTTTTGTTTTTGTTGTTGTTAAAGCATTCTTAAAACTGTATAATATTTCTTCATCCTCCAATTCCCATTCTCCCTTCCTTCCTCCACACATATAAGTACTTCCTTCTTCAGTGTACCTACACACACTCACTCATTCTCCTTCTTTCAAAAGCCTCATAATAGCATAAGGCAATACAAAGAAGATTTCTACACACTGTCCCAAGTTCTGTGGCTTAGAAGCCAGTCATTATTTGTCTGCATTTTAACTGCATCTGGAAAGAATTAAATACCATGTGAGGACAGGCTGAGAGAGTTGGGCTTGTTCAGCCTGGAGAAGAGGAGGCTCCAAGGAGACCTCATTGCAGCTTTCCAGTATCTGAAGGGGCTACAAGGGTACTGGGAGAGGACTTTTTACAAGAGCCTGTAGTGACAGGACAAGGGGTAACGGGTTTAAATTGAAAGTGGGGAGGTTTACATTGGATGTCAGGAAGAAGTTCTTCACAGAGAGGGTGGGGAGGCACTGGGACAGGTTGCCCAGAGATGTTGTGGATGGCCCATCCCTGGAAGTGTTCAAGGCCAGGCCGGATGAGGCTTGGAGCAACCTGGTCTAGTGGAAGGGGTCCCTGCCCATGGCAGGGGGGGTGGAACTGGATGATCTTTAAGGTCCCTTCCAACCCAAACCATTCCATGATTCTATGACTTTGGGATTATCTAGGGATCATTCTCAGAAATAAGTCTTCTTTTCTCAGTAAACATTAAACAACCGCTGTTTGTCACCTTCTCCAATGGTTTCTTTCATCCTTGCTTAAACCTATGCACCGTCTGTTCAGCACTGCCTAGCTACCACTCTTCACAGTTGTCACCTTCTCACCCCACATTTAGAGGGCCTAGTCTGTTTTGTAATAGTTGCAACATATTTCGGGAAAAAGGCAAATAAATACTGAGGTCTAATAACAGATCTTTACATTTATGTGACAAGAAAATGTCCCTGTGCTCTCCTTTGAAATAAAAATGTTCGTTCAGAATAGGCCTTCAATTGAAGAATAAACACAACACAGTAGTAAAATGAGAGTGCATTTTTCTTGAGAATGTTTGCACGTATTATAGAAAACAGGACCTAAATAGGCAGATTGTTAAAAGCATATTGTTCAAGAATATGTAAACTGCAGTTGCAACCAAATTTTAAGCATGAAATAATACCTGTGTAAAACTGTCTTTATATAGAGGTTGTGGTTTTGCATGTGTTTTACAAAATGCAGCCTTTATCTTAAGAATGCCTTTGGTTCCCACGCCACAGAGTTAAGGGCAAAAGTCTACACAACCAGCAAGACTTCTGAGGAACGCACATAGAGTTCTCAGGTTGCAAGTGAATTTAAACTGTTGGTAAAATTAAAAGATCAGATAGTTACAACTCAAGTATTCATTTTGTACCGAATCTACTGGATCTGCTGCACTCTGGAAAAAAGAAAAGTCTTCTCTAAAAACAGTGAATGCAAGCCTAACTCAGTTATATTACAAAACACAGTAACTAAAAAGAACAACAGTTGGCAAGACCACTTCACACCATGTCAAGGGTCTTACATTTCAGCTGTTGCATGCACTATACATCCTAATCAACTGAAACACCTTTTCCAAGGAGAAACCTTATTAAAAAACATTTTGTCTAGTACAATTCCCAGTAATGCTGAGATCTTTACGTTAGAAAAAAGAAAGAAGCTGGACCTCATTCAGTAATGAATTAATAAAAAAGAGGCCACAACAGGCTGGGTCATTTTTTTCACCGTTATGAATTTTCCTTTTCCTCCAAAATCATATTGGGGCAAAGGCGTTTTGGTTTTGTTTGGGTTTCTTTTTTGGTTTTTTTTTGGGTTTTAGTACAAATTATGGTTTTGAAGTTTATAAATTTTTCTTCAAAAATTACATGCATACCTGAGTTGTGAATAAATTTCTAGACTATCCACTCTTCGCCAGTTAACCACGTGCCATTTCTCTCACTGGATAACCTAAACTTGGAAAAGGTTTATTTTTCCAACCAAAACCCAGAAACATTCTCAAGTCTTAAATGAATGTCATTCTCAAGTCTTTGAAAGGCATTGAGAAAAACTTCTAAACCACCACCACTTTTTGTTTCAAAGCTGAAGAATTAATTCCTTATCCAAACTTATTTTCACAACACTTCTGCTTACTACTGACATTGATATAGCATACGTGTATCAGGCTCCTATTGCCATAAGCCCATAAAAATCCCCCCAAAGCACAGGTGTAGCACATGAGGAACAACCCACAAGAAATGTCAAGCAACTACACAAGATAATCCAACTGTCAAATAATAACAAAAATGATGTCTAGAATGAGTTGGAAGGTTAGAGTGTTAACTGCTTACCAGTGCTAAGACAGGCACGGATGCAAACACACAGTTTATTCTAAGACATGGATTTCTTTGTAAGTACTGTACTAAGCAAGGATACGGGCTCCAAGCAGCAGCAACTCAAACGGAGGAAACTTCTTGCAATGTCAGTTACTCAATACATACACACACACACACACACGCTTCTTTTCCTGTACTCATCCAGCTCTTATTCCAAGAATAAATAATAATCCTTTTGGGCTTTCTCTTGAGCTTTGAAAAGAAGGCTTTCCACCTTGCTAAAGAGCATTACAAATTCAGCTTCATAATCTATCTTAGTACGTTATAACTTCAGCTCAGAAACTGTCAAACTAGAGCTGAAACTTTCACTTTATCTTGCTCTGGCTCACAGAGGAAGGTACCTGACCAAGAATTTATTGGGAAAATACAAAGGTAATGAATCTTCTTCATAGGTTTTTCTAATTCCCTCCCAATCCTCAAGAAGTCTATACATACCACTGAACACTGTTCAGCACACAGAAATCACATTCAGTGAGGAGGAAATTAAAGAACCGCCTTTCCCCTCCTCCCGTCTTGTTAACGTGGGATCTGTTGGGAGCTCTGTGATCCTGACAAGAGCCTGTACGCAGGCAAAAAGTAGGATAATTTCCCCAAGTAACATAAAAAAGCAACAAAAAAAAATCCACCAAACAAAACCAAACCGCTAAAAAAAACCCCACCGAAACAAACAAACAAAACCCCAAACAAAACCACCCCACAAAACACTACACCCAATAACCCCAAAACCTAAATCCAAACTCAAAACGCTTCATTTGCAAGAAAAGAAGATTTGTCAGATGGAAAAATTAGTAGAGCCCAACTTCCTGGATAACTTGGCATTTAAAAATGTGGAACTCCTAAATTACTCTTGCTAACTCAGAAAGAAAATGCCTTAAGCTATCTCCCCCCACTCAACAGATTCCTACCGTACAGTCTCTGAGCTTGTTATGACACCACCTGCCAATGTTCCCCTCTTTGCTGATGCCTACTTTCATTTTTAATAATAAAATGCAGAGTGCTGAAGTGTTTATCTATAAATAATAAACATTCAGTTAAAAGTATGTATTTAATACTCTGATATTTCTACCAGCTGTTCAGCTATGCTCAATTAGAGTAACAGGCAAATGACAGGCCACTGACTAGGTTTGACATGAGTTTCCAGTTAACGGAACAAAATGTGGAAAACTACTGGACATGACATCAAAAATATCACCAGGAATTACTAACAACACTATAAGGTGGTGACAAAAGTTACAGGTAGTGCTGTCAGGGTGGCTGGATCCCACAGGTGCTTAAGGGGAGATACAGGAGAAATTGCCAGACCTCAGGGATAACTGGAAGGGACTACGTGGGATCTGTTAGGGAGTAAAGTCATGCAAGGCCAACAGCACCTAGGTAACCGTAACAGTAATACCATATAAGGTTAAGGTTATCTAACTAACAGTATCTAAGTAACCCAAATCTGAGAATGGATGTAGCAAAACTGGGACCAATGGGGAATAAGTAATTAGAGGTGGGTTGTTTATCTGGGAGGAGTCTGGGATGGTAAAACAGAGGCGTAAGAACAGCAAAAATGAGGGCCAGGAAAGGACAAAATTACTAAGGTCTGCAACTTGTATTAGTGGTGCTGCACAGAGGTACCTGTCAGGCAGCCCTGGGTTTCATCACCACATCTGGGGCAGGATAATAAACCAAACCTGTTGTTCTGACCATATCACAAAACTCTAGCCTACCTCCCCAGTCAGAACTGGGGCAGGAGCAAGCAGAGTGCCCTTCCTGACCAGCCAGGGAACAGCTGGCTGGGACAGGAGTCCTGGGTCTTGTGCCTTCTACACCTGCTAGCACAGGCAGCTGCTCCCTTCCTAACAGGCTCTTCAGCTAACCAGCCAAATTTTTTTACAAGTTTCAGGTTATTTCTTTGTTCTTTACTGGCTTGCTTTCTTTCCATAGCTGAAAATTTTTAGAAATCAGTGCGCAAAGTACACCATCTGCCTCATCTGAGGATAGCTGATACCAAAAACGTTCAAAGGAATGGCCATGTAGACTCAGTAATTATTTTTTTTCAGTGTACCAGCATTCTTCTTCCCGAGTATTTAAACAGAACAGTTTTTTAAATTTAAATTTGGTTCTATAGCATTAGATTTAAGCAGGAGCAAACGATGCCTGCTCATATTTTCATGTTAAGACCACGTTAAACACATAAAATAATAAATAAACTTCAAGGAAAGGGAGTTATTTTTCTTTCATAGTAACATGAAACTGATCTCTTTCCAATTCTCCCATGACAAACATTATCAGTGCTCACTGGATGTCTAAGGAAGTGCTGTAAAATGTTTCACCTTAAAAAAACCAACCAACCAAACAAACAAAAAACACTATTTCTTTCATATAAAGAATGAAAAAAGGGTCTGAAACAAGAACTGAATTCGAATGATCCTTTTTAGTGCTTGTGTAAGGCCAAAACAATACCTGAAAGAGCTGCGAATCATGTAGTCTATTTAAAAACAAATAAACCTTCATATAGAGCAACTGCTTTTCGTCGTATTGTGTGATAATAACATTAGAAACTAAATTAAAAAACCCTTATCTGAAGGAGGAGGAAAATGTAAAAAAAATTAAAAAGACGCACAAAGACAATGTGCAAATGTCAACAAATAAAGGAGGGAGGACACAACATTTCAGCTGCGTGCATAACGTTCTGTCGGTATAACTCACAAGTTCATGTTAAAAGCAGTATGCGGGAAGAGGAAACTTCACCTTGCTATTCATCTGTATTTTAATTTAATTAAAAGGTAATCATCCAAGCTTGTGATTCTTTAGCTCGACTTGAAAATAAAATGTAAGGTTTCATCCCAGAGTAGTTTGCTTGTTATTTATTGTATGGTTTGGTTGTGTAAGACATAAAACGGGCCTGTAGTGACAGGGATGTTTTGGTAAGGGAGAATGAAGTATACAAACACTGCTTCTAAGCTGCCTCCTTAGCTTGGGCTCAAGCTGATACACGACGTTTACCTACCATTCCTACTATCCATCCATCTGCTGGCTCACACTCTGGCTTGAGTTGCAAACAAGCCACTCGGCTCACAGGACAGGTAAGTCTGGGCTGAAACCATACCTTTGGTGAACTTCACCCCTACAGGTACAGATATGAATGGCACCCCACTGGTTTGAGCTAGCTCACCTCCTCAGATCTTCAGATTTATTTTTAATCCAAAGACACAAATAAACGCTATCCTATGATATTTTAAATACTGCTTATATCACTCCTGCTAATCCTACTTAACTCTTAAAAGTGTAAGTCTGACCTGAAGGGCAAAGAAGTGCTCCTCCACATACTCCTGACTTTTTTTCCTACCTGACTGTCCACTAAAAAGAAAATCCTGTATGACAAAAAAAAAAAAAATATCTTCTCTAGCATCAATCTGTAAGTAAGCACAATCCAGAACAGTCAAGCCAGGTATGCATGCCAGACAGTTCTCAGAGTAGGTGAATTCTGCTTTACCAGAAAAAAAGCTGAAGCCGAGTAGTGCAAAACACAGGTAAACCAAACTGTGAAGCATTATTGGCTTCAGCCATGTATGTTAAACCATGCAATCACCAAAGGCTGTACACACAGCCTCCAAAAATCCCAAAGAAACACACCTCTCTTTATGAGATTTTTCTTTTAGCACATCTCTGAACAGACTAACAATTACAGTCCCTGGGACTGTCTTTCCAGTAGCTGCCCTGCCACTGGTTTTCTTGCTCCAAAACTAATCTCCATTTCCTTTGAAGCTCCTACCTGCTGCCACACCTGCAACACCAGAGACAGATATTACCATCACCTACTGAATCAGATTATGTCAGACTGAATAAACACCATGATGGAAATCAGGGCCCATAAACACCAGCTTAAGGATCATGGAAGCCACCAGCAGACTGCATTTCCCAATACAGGCAGTACAACCACAAGCTGTGACAAGGAACTAAAGATGATGAACCTAAAGTCTGCTTTTCTGTAGGTTTCATTAGGGTATATTGAGGTGGGGTAGCTAAACCTTCCTTGCTTGATGTAACTCTTTCTTCCCAGTGAAGGTGAGGAGGCACTGGGACAGGCTGCCCAGAGAAGCTGTGGATGCCCCATCCCTGGAAGTGTCCAAGGCCAGGCTGGATGAGGCTTGGAGCAACCGGGTCTAGTGGAAGGTGTCCCTGCCCATGGCAGGGGGGTTGGAACTGGGTGATCTTTGAAGTCCCTTCCAACCCAAACCGATCTATGACACTATGAAGAGTTGCTCTACAGGCAGTGAGGGAAGAGGCCTCAAGCAGCTGCTCCCCTCAAGTAAGGGGCTTATTCAAATTTCTACTCCACAAATCCACTAATTACTTCAAAAGGCCTTTTCTGCTCTCTCACATGCCAGATCAATCATCTGTTCTCAGAAGGCTCTACTCAGGGCCCAGCCTTACCCACCTCTTCCTCAGGAAGCATCCTCTCCAAGGCACATCTCAGGCTTGCCCACAGAGACCAGGAAGCTATTCTGCTTTTCTGCCCTCACAGAGCCCTCATCTTCCTCGGCCAGGCACCTGCTGCCGCTTTGAGAGCCTTCCAGCAGCCCCTAACAGCCAGGAGACCACACCTGCAGACAGGCTCACTAGCTGCTGTCCCGGCCGGGCTTCAGGCCGCAAACCCCTCATTAAACACAACCGGGCTTTGGCGTCTAGCTCGGGCCTCAGGGCCGCTTAGGTGCGCTTCGCTTCAGGCCTGGCATAGCAACCAGTGCTTTTTATAAGATCCCCGAGGCGGAGCAAGGCACAAACGGGAGCAGATGGGTGCCGACCCTATCTATAGCGACTGCAGCCTTCGCGAAAGAAAAACCCGTGGGCGCGGAGGTGAGGCAGCGGGTTGGGGCGGGGGTGCCCCTCGCCCCGCAGGCTGCAGTGACGTACTTCAGGCGCCGGGAGAAACCGCGCGGGCGGAGGGCTGAGGGCGCAGCTTTCGCGTGCGACTCTCCCCTCTGCCGGGACGCTGCTACGGGCGGCGGGCGCTTCCCTCCTCGGCACTCGCTTCCCCCGCGCGGCGGTTCGCGCCTC
>NW_010231403.1:821-1102 GCF_000690775.1 Eurypyga helias | reverse complement strand
GGGCTCACAGTATAGCAGGGCATCTTTATACGGGTCTCAGCGTATACCAGGGCACCTCTATATGGGGCTCACCGTATAGCAGGGCACCCCTCTATGGGACTTTCCGTATAGCAGTGCACCTCTATAGCAGTCTCAACGTATAGCAGGACACCTCTACAAAGGACTTATCGTATACCGGGGCACCTCTATAAAGGACTTAGCGTATAGTAGGAGACCTCTATACAGGGCTTACCGTATAGCAGAGTACCTCTATACAGAACTTCCATATAGCAGGGCATACG
>NW_010231403.1:0-202 GCF_000690775.1 Eurypyga helias | reverse complement strand
GGGCTTATCGTATAGCAGTTCTCCTCTTTGCGGGGCTTACCGTATAGCAGGGCACCTCTATACGGGGCTCACTGTATATCAGGGGACCTCTATACACGACTTACCGTATAGCAGGGCATCTCTGTACAGGGCTCACCGTATATCAAGACACCCATATAGGGGACTTAACGTATAGAGGAACTCCTCCACACAGGACTCACCG
>NW_010231402.1:0-1525 GCF_000690775.1 Eurypyga helias | reverse complement strand
GGGGCTGAAGGGGGTTTCCTCACGCACACGCCACGCACACGCCTCGCACACGCGTGTGCCGGCCCCTGCGGCCGGCTGACACGCCTCCAGCCTCCCGCACGCGTCACACACACGCGTGTGCACATGCCTTCACGCACGCGTCGGGCCCCTTGAACGTGCCTCGCACACGCGTGTGCAACACCTGGCGTGTCTCGGACCTCACACGCGCCTTGGACATGCCTCGTACATGCATGTGCAACACCAAGTACCTTGGACCTCACACATGCCTTGAACATGCTGCGCACACGCGTGTGCACTCTTTGCACGCCTTAGATCTCACGCACGCCTTGAACATGCCTCACACACACGTGTGCAACATCTCACACGCCTTCGACCTCACACATGCCTTGTACATGCTGTGCACACGCGTGTGCACTCCTTGCATGCCTTAGATGTCACACACATCCTGAACATGCCTTGCACATGTGTGTGCACGCCTCGTACATGCCTCAGACCTCACCCACGTGTGCACCATGCACGGGCCACAAACACACCTCGCACACGTGTGTGCACACCACACGTGTGTGCACAACTTACTACTCAGGCCTCCCATGCGCCTCGAACACGCCTCGTACACACGTGTGCAAGCCTCGAGCGTGTCTCAGACCTCGCATGTGTGTGCCACGGCACACACACCTCAAACATGCCTTGCACACGCGTGTGCAGGGGTCACACCTGAGGCCTCACACATGCCCCAAACACACCCCGAGCACGTGCGCACACCTCACGCTATGAACACGCCTCGCACACGCGTGTGTCCACCACACCCCCTCAAACAGGCCTCACGTGTGCGCACACCCCACATGCCTTGCACACGCCTCCTGCATATGTGTGCACACCACACAGGCCTCACACGCATGGGCACACCTCACACACGCCTTGCACATGCCTCCTACACATGTGCACAGCACACAGGCCTCACATGCGTGTGCACAGCTCACACATGCCTCGCACGTGTGCACACCTCACATACCTCACACACGCCTCCTACACACATGTGCACACCACACAGGCCTCACACACGTGTGCACACCTCACATGCCTCCTACACATGTTCACACCACACAGGCCTCACACACGTGTGCACACCTCACACATGCCTCCCACACGCCTCGCACACACCTCCTGCACACATGTGCACACCACAGAGGCCTCACACGCATGTGCACACCTCACACATGCCTCGCACACGCCTCCTACACACATGTGCACAGCACACAGGCCTCACACGCATGTGCACACCTCACACATGCCTCGCACACGCCTCCTACACACATGTGCACACCACACAGGCCTCACACGCGTGTGCACACCTCGCACACGCACACACCACACACACCGTAGACGTGGCACACGCCTGGAACACGACTCCCACACGCGTGCACGCCCCTCACACGCCCGGAACACGCTTAGGACACGCCAGCCACCTGCTTCTGCCCAGCAGAAGCCCCCTCACACGCGTGTGCCCCCCCCACGTGGTTTTGGG
>NW_010231401.1:11885-12098 GCF_000690775.1 Eurypyga helias | reverse complement strand
GTGCTACCATCCAGCCAATTCCTTACCAGTTTTGATGCTCTTCAGGCCTGTAGTCCCTTAGGCTGTTCTTCGATTTTGGCAGGCAGAGTTTTTAAATGCCATCATTCTACCCAGGCTGTGATTAAACAGAGATTAAGTGCAGCTGTTGAAAAGCAAAGATCATGTTCTGACTTGTAATCTGAAAGCAGCCACTGCTCAGGAAGTGATTTCGGA
>NW_010231401.1:0-11855 GCF_000690775.1 Eurypyga helias | reverse complement strand
CACACAGCTAAGCTGATTGGTTACTTCCTCCCCACCTCCCTCTTTAGTATTAATTTTACTTATGTACTTCTCATTCATATTTAGATTTAATGCAGGTGATGTGCTTTGTCCGTAGGCAGCCCATTATCCGCCTGAGGTGTAGGATAGAGCTCTCTCCATTCTGATTGAGATACCCTAATTTTCCAGGGAAATTTATCCACCTAGTGTTGTGTCTTAAGGCAGTGGCCCTTTTTATTATTCAAATTGCAGCTGAAGAGCTGTCTGGCAGAGGTGATGATAAAAAGGGCTAGTTACTGAAATGAAATACAGTGATAGTAAAACCATTACTTAATGTCTCGGTATTAAGTAGAGTCTGTGTGAATATGCAAAGTTTCTGGAGTGCTGCAAGTAATAACGGATGCTTGAAACAGCTGAAATACAATTACCAAGGACCCAGACACACTTAGGCAGCAGGAAATAACTGAACATAAATGTTTCTTCATACCTTTGGATCTTACTAAAGTAATAATAGTCTACTGGTGCTGGCTGCTGACACTGGTATTCTGCCTAGGCTTGTAGACATCCTTCCCCTTCTTGAATGTTTTACCTCCCAGTTATACAGCCTACTGCCCACCAGCTCCACCCCCACAAGTCAAATGTCTCCCCAGCTGCAGGGCACACTCAGAGGGAAAAGCTGACTTACAACTTTGCATTTCTCAGAGGAGCATTCCCCCAGCAAGAAATTTCTTTTGAAAAGTTACATTTCAGTTAGTTAGCTAGTTAGCTAAATAATATCTGAGTGTATCAAACTGGAGTTAAAATGACAAAGTTAATCACAGGACTGAAAAGAAAATTTTTAATACACCTGAACTCTTTTAAGTGAGGAATGGAGGATTAGCCTTTCTTTACATGGACACGTGGGGGGAAAAAACACTGTATTGGGTCTGACATGCTGTGCCCTACAGCCAGCCATGGGGGGTCACGGGTGAGCAGAGACTTGCCTGCACCCTGTGGGAGGGACCCCAGGCTGGAGCAGGGGCAGAGCATGAGGATTCTCCAGTGAGGAGGAAGGAGCAGCAGAGACAACATGTGATGGACTGACCACAACCCCCATCCCCATCCACATGCACTGCTGGGGGATAGGAGGTAGAGAAATGGGGAGCAAAGTTGAGCCCAAGAAGAATGGAGGGATGGGGGGAAGGTGTTTTAAGATTCATTCTTATTTCTGATTATCCTACTCTACAAGGGTGGACCTACTACTATATCCAGGCCTACAAGGAAGCTGGGAGAGGACTTTTTACAAGGGCTTGTAGTGACAAGACAAGGGGTAATGGGTTTAAATGGAAAGTGGGGAGACTTAGATTGGATATCAGGAAGAAGTTCTTCCCGGAGAGGGTGGTGAGGCACTGGAACAGGTTGCCCAGAGATGTTGTGGATGCCCAATTCCTGGATGTCTTCAAGGCCGGGCTGCATGAGGCTTTGAGCAGCCTGACCTAGTGGAAGGTGTCCCTGCCCATGGCAGGGGGGTTGGAACTAGTTGATCTTTAAGGTCCCTTCCAACCCAAACCATTCTATGATTCTGTGAAAACAGTATGGTTAATTTGCAATAAATTGAGCTAATTTTCCCAAGCAAAGCCTGTTTTGCCTGTGATGGTAATGGCTGAGTGATTTCCCTGTCCTTACCTTGACCCATGAGCTTTTTATCATATGTTCTCCCTCTGCCCTGTTTGAGGTGGGCAGAGACAGAGCAGCTTTGGTGGGCACCTGGCAGCCAACCAAGGACAACCCACCATAAAGAAATTGTTGCACCCTTTAACAGCATTTCTCTGGCTGTGTGGGGTTTTGGAAAGCTTTTACAGTGGGATTTTCAGTCCCTTTTATTATGGATGAGTTTAAAAGGTGTAGAATTTCATGCACCCATATTAGCTTTAGTTCCATTTGTTTGGTTTGCCAGTAGATACCACCCAGACAACTACGCTTGTGGGAAGATCTTGCTCCGACAATATCACCCACAGTTTAGTATTTTCCAGGTCTCCTGACTGTTTCCCTGAGCCTGCTGTGAGAATACGCTTTGCGCTAATAAGCGAGTAATCTGGTGTGTCTATCACCAAGTCCTCCCTTCTATGCTAGGGAAGCCTAAGCAGCCTGTTCCAGGCTGGGGCAGGCAATAGTTGGGTGACTGCCCATCGGTAACTTTGGTGTGTCAATTAGATCAGATTTTGAAATGCATTTGATGGCGGTGAGGAGCTTGAAATGTACTGCTCTATGGAGAACTGGTACTCGCAAGAGGACTTTTGGGTCAGGTGCTGGCTGAAAGAGCTGTGTGTAAAGAAACTGTCTCCAGATGTTTGTTTTACATTGTGCTCAAAGAAACAGGGTTGTATATTTTTGCAATTAAACAAAACTGCATCAAAGATGCTTTATTCCTAACCGGAGTGACCTGTCGGACTCTGAGCTGGCCAACTGCCCAGATCAAGAAAGGTCTCTTCCTGCGGAAGGGAAACTGGCAGAAGGAGCAGAATTAGGAATCTTGATTTTTTTTTTATTTCTGTCAGCTGTGCTGAAGAGACATAGTAAAAAGCCTATTTTGAAGTACTTTTATCTAGCTATGTATTTTCAAATTTCAAAATTATTTCTGTGCAGCAGTATCTTTGCAATGTGGCCTTGCCAATGGAAAGTGGTGAAAATGGCATCTTCTTCCTGAAGCAGTTTTGGTCCTCCTATATATCCCATACTGTATTTCCTGATGTTAATGGCAAAATAAAGTCCCTGCTACTGCCAGCCTGGAGTACACCTCCATGAAAACTACTTGCTGAAGTTTTTAGTTCCGTAGCAGCAGTGTAGCTAAAAGCAACGTGGCCTTGCAAAGCATCAGAAATTAGCTCCAGTTGTAAAACAGGATGTTGGAAACACTTAGCACCTTGTATTAACTTATATTAACAATGACTAGCGAACACATATTCAAACATTCATATCTGAGGCCAACTGACAGTCCTGGGGTCCTGCAGATGTAGGTAGTACTTTGGTTTCGGCTGCAGGCTGTTTATGACAGATGGTGAAGTGCCAAGTTGGTTCTCCAGTTGCATGCTGAGTTTGCAGCTAGGAAAACAGAGCCCAATTGATTTGAAGAAGAGGGAAAGTTCTGATATTTTTTTTTTTTTTTTTACAGAGCTGTGTTTTATAGTGGGACCGTGCTTCCAGGACAGGGAGTGCTTTCTTTGCTTTGGCACAGCGCCTGGTCCTGTTCTCCTGCTGTAAGCAGTGACAGATCACCTTGCTGGATTTAGCCACAGGTGCGTTTTGATGCTGAAGACCAGTAAAAGCTGAAGTGTCTTCTGCTTGTTTGTTCTGCAGAAACAGAGGAGTTGCATTCGCTGCTCCATAACTTAGGCTACGAACAATACGACCAGTTTTAGGGGGATATTTTAAGGATTTTTTCTTCTCTCTGAAGGACTTAACTGTGTAGTAAATAGCTGTTAAGCAACACCATTGTTTTATCCTTTGGCAAAGAGAATTAAGCTGGTGCTTAAGTAAACATTAGGGAGAACATTCCGTGAGAAAACATCGTACATACCAAAGTAGGACACCTTGATGGCTGATTCATCAGTGTGACATATTCTGTGTTAAATATGGAAAGCTCACATGTCATCTGTTGTATCTCAGCAACAGAAGAAGGAAATTTATTTTTTCTTCCAAAGATGACTTATAAACCAGAGGTCTTGACTTACTGTCTATACAGGCGAAAATACTGATACTATTGGCAAAATACTGCAGCTTCTCTCATTCCCTGCTGCAGCCAAGGGCCTCCCATGCAGATGCACCGGCATTGTCTGGATGTTCCTGGACCGTGCCAGGGACACCTTCTCAGGCTGCTGGATGTAATTCTATTGCCAGTCATGATCTGGGATTCTCCACCATGTTTTTATTTCTAAATTCCATCTTAATTTGTGACTGCTTTCATCTTAATTCGGCTGCTAATCCTTTTTTCCTCTCTCCTCCCTGGGGAAGTCATTGGAGTCCTGAAGGTCTAATCCTGGCTTCTGTGGGAGGCAGATTTCTGGGAGACCCAAAAATTAGGCTATGTTTTGTAGTTAGTCCTGCAACCGCCTGCATCAGTATGAGAAAGCAGTCTGATGGTCACTTGCCACACGCTTCTGTTAGTCTAAGCATGAGACTTTGAGGCAGCATTGTGGTTCAGCTCCCAGGGTGAGATGAGGGAGAGAATCAAAAAACCCTCATGGGTTGAGCTAAAACCAGTCTAATAGGACAGCAAAGGGAAAGGAAATAATAATAACATTACTGATAAAGGAATATACAAAACCACGTGATGCACAATGCAGCAATTGCTCACCACGTGGTGATGAACAGCCCATCCCCAAACAGCAATCTCCCCCCAGCTAACTCTCCTCAACTTATAAACCGAGCATGATGACTTATGAAATGTCCCTTTGGTCAGTTCGGGTCCACTGTCCTGGCTGTGTCTCCTCCCAGCTTCTTGTAGAGAAGAACACAGGTGCAGCATCAGAAACTGAAAAAGTCCTTGGCTTACTGTAAACATTGCTGGGCAACAACTGAAACATCAGTGTTATCCACATTCTTCTCAGCACGAATCTAAAACATGGTCTCACACTAGCTACTGTGAAGAAAATAACTATCCAAAGCCAAAACCAGCACAGGCAGACAGGTATCAATGTTTTGGCTTGAAGTTATAATTTAACAGTAAATGGAGTCAAGAGGAAAGGAAATCTTCTTCTTCCCTGCTCAGAGCTAACTTTAAAACAACTCAGTACCTTTAAAAAAACAACAAGATGGTAATGCAAAAGTAAGTGGCCATCAGTGAGGCAGCAGTTCATATAACTGAACAAGTGATGCAAGCACAGTTTTACAGTTTCTTGCCTTTCCATCCCAGGTACAGAAAAGTATTTGGGGGAATTTTTCTCATGCCAAGCTTTTCAATGCTATTTTTGTCAGGCTCACTGGCTCTTTCCTAGTGCTGCTGCACGTCTGGGCATGCAGATAAATGTACTCAGCTGCCAGTTCACTCTGGAGTCAAGAGGCATTTGTCTAGGGAATCCCCCTTCCCCATTCCAGCATCCCTGGGGGAAAAAAAAAAAATCATATAACCTTTCCAGTGTATTTCTGAAACTCTTTTAGCTCTTTTTGCCTTCAACAGTGAAGCCCCAAATCCCCCATCTTCTTCCTCAATCTATTTTTCATGGAGGAAAAGCCACTAAAATGCAGAAACATGAGCATGCTATAGATGTACAAGGAAGACTGTAAAATTATTGCTTTATCATGAGTTTTTTGATAGTTCCTGGCTATTAGACAGGTTTCTGGTCTGTTTGAATCCACTGTGATTGCTACAAATATTGGTATTAAAAACTGGAGACATTCTAGAATCATACCCCTCTATGTCTCATGGTTAGATATGTCTACTTAGTCATGTGCAGGTAGTCTTGTGTGTGGTGCTACATGAGTACATGGCAGGAATTCTTACATATTTATAGATCATCAGTGAACTCAAATGCAATCAGTACTTACAAAAATGTATTTATTCAACTAGATAGCAACAAATTTTTAAATAACTGGCTAACCTCAGAGGCAATGTTGTGCTTAATGCTCAAAAGCTTGTCAATCTATAATATGCAGGTAATGTCCTAAATGTCCTTTGTCCCAACCATTCCAATTATTACTTTGATTTGAACTAAGAACGTGGTCCGCAGTGTAGATTTAAATAAAAAATTCCTTTCATATCCCCTATGAAGAGATTTCTGTTTGAATAACAGCTCTTTTGCTGTTGTTCAAATAGATATTAATGTATATTAATAAATATTTACATGGATGGTAAACTGTTAGCCAGTGAAATCTCTTCAAAATCAGTCACATAGAAATGATCCAGCAATCATATAATTTTACACAACTGAAGGTAGACGTTTTTGCACAGATATAAACCAGTGCAGAAATAACCCCCCCAAAATCTATCCACACTTGGTTTGTTTTACCCCTAGGGGAAAATGCTCACAGGAGGATATTCTCAGGATTTCTGTCCTGCAGTCAATGGAGGCACCTGGAATACGGGTCAAAAGAGAAAAGTGGCAGTCCTGGTGGAGCACTCTGCTGCAGTGTGAGCAGCCTAACTTCTGAACTCCGCAGCTAAGAGGAAGTGCTTCCCCTCCAAAAACATCATCTGCAATTTTCTCCCTCTGTCACAATCAAATCCGTGTTTGGTGTCTAACAGGTCGTGATGGCAACAATGGTGCGAAGAAGTTCACAGCAAGACAGCGAGACACAGTGCTCTCCAAGACTTGACTTGCACAAGGTTTTATTCTTCCATGTTTTCAAAGCCAACGTCAAACGTAACAAACTAATTGGACATGCTTCCAACCTGGTTCGGCTCTTGAATGGATCAGGAAGAAGTGTAACCCAGAGATGTCTGCATGTTTAATGTACAAACGTTTATCAATGGTTTTTGCTCCCCAGGTAGAAGGTATTATCATCTCTGCCAAACTTAAAAACCTTCTGGTGTTCACTGTGATCACAAGCTCTGGGCTGCCATCAGAAGTACAAACCATCAGCACAAGCAGGGTATGCAACCTCTGCCAGCAGCAGAACAGACATTGCAATGCACTTGGCTGATTTCTCAGGAACAAGGTAACTCGAAAATGCTGTTTATCCTCCTTTATAGAGGCTCAGAGATGGCTGCTGCCAAATATTTATCTAGATTTTTCTTCCATTTCCCCTGTCCCAGCTACTCACAGACATTTGCTGAGTTGATATGATCACTAGTTTCTGGAATCCTTATTTTTCTTCCTGACTGACCCATGGCTCTGTTTGCGTCACATTTGCTGTTCTAAAATTACCACTCATTATTTGATTCTCTTTGTGTAGGTCTTCGGTCATAACAAGAGGTTGTAAACCTACCAAAAGGAATCAGCATTTATTCTACACACACTTCTGAATGAACACAAGTAGTCTCTAATTAGACAACAAAAATACTGTTCTAATCACTATTTATCTTGTAAATTACAATTCCATGGAAACATATTCTTTGCACCATCTGGCTTTATGTATGTTTTTAATGAGTTGATGAGTATTTATATACTTTACAAGGAACAGATAGTAAAGCATTCGTTACATTAGGAAGTGAAAGAGAGATTTTTCAAAACTGAACTTGTATAAAATTCACTGCATTAAACATTTTAAATTTTGCCAAAATACCAACAACAGTTTTGGTGGAGGCTTCAAGGGACTCATTTTAATTAATGAACATCTGTTACGAAACCTGCACATTTTTCCCAGTCATGCTGGTTGGACTGGACCCCTGTGTAGAAATGAAAGCACATCTTTGTTACAAACATCACCTTGATTGAAACTCTTCTCCTTATGATTTCAGTACTGTAATTCTAATATTAAAATAACTAGAACAGATTCTTGCTGCTGAACAATATCACTCAGGAGGAAGATGCTATTACAAATCAAAGATTTCAGGAACTAGCAATCATTTGAACTCCGCAGGAGATGAGAAAATGAGAGGATCTGGAAATACTTGAAATAAATAAAACCTTTTCGAAATGAGCAAATGTGAATAACACCTTTGCATGTCTGCCTTTGGTCTTCCTAAAATGCCTGTTATTCTAAAAAAACCACAGTTTATTGGGTTTTGTATATACAAAAATTAAATGCAGCACTGAATTTTTAATTCAAAGCCCCTTGAAGTTCAATCTTATTACTAACTTAGTGGCTGCATCTATGAGCTGGATGTTAACAGCTGGTGCCGTGCCACTGAAAGTAGTAATGCTACATATTTTCGAGAAGCCTAAAACATCATCATTAAATCATCCCAAGGGAGAAGCTTAAACAGAGGCCTACTGGAAAAGATATATTGGCAAATTTAGATTTTCTAAGCCGATAATTTAAAAGATGTCTAGCTAATGGGCATTAAAAGTTGTCAAAGCAAGTGTTTGTGGAATGGACAGGAAGAGCCGTATCAATAAGTGCTTTTTACTTAGAAAAATTTGCTGCTAATGTTCTCAACTTCATTCCTAAAACCAAGAAGAAAATCCCAGCTGGTCTGCACCAACTAGTGAAGGATTTATTTAGTAACCAGAACAGGACAAGTAAAACAGGTGCAGCTGTAACCAAAAGAGAGAATATTAGGTGACAACTGTGTACCAGACAGTTTCTACGGTCAGCTGATCATTGACTCTAGTTTCTTCCCACTTACAGTACCACACAGTTGTCTGCTCAGTGCTCCTGCCCTATACATCTGCGCTTCTCCTACTCTCATCACTCTGTACCTTTCAGCATCTGGTTTTCGCTGGAGATCATGCTGATAACATTGGATAGAACAAACCTCAAGGCAGTTTGTTCCTTCCGGTTGCTTTATGTCATTAATGTCTACCCCAGCACTCATGCAGCATGTTTGTAATATGCATGGTTTTAGAGATGTTTTGTACTTAAGAAATTCCTGTCTCCCTTTGCCCCTGGACACTTGGCTTCTGTATTTTGTACCCCAGCTCAGTGCTCCCTTGGTGATGATACGGTGCCTATTTGTGAGGCTGCCTTGCCAATAACCCCTGAAAAGATACTGGAAAACATGACCTTTTTCTTAACTGTTGTTTTTAAGTCATATCCTTACAGGGATTCAGGCCACAGCTCCACCTGACACTTGTTTTCAGTGGTGTAATTGGGAGTGGCAAACTTTCACTGAGAGGGAATGGCAGACACAGGCAGGGATGCAAACAAGCTTGCCTGGTGGAAACATGGTGAAGCCCTACCAGAGCCAGCAGCCACGTTCTAGAAAACAACTCCCTGTACCCTTGCTGTCAGCTTCAAAACATGCACATGCTGTAATCTAATCGCCCTTCAAGAGAAAAATCTACCCAGCAGCATCTTGCTATGTAGCACTAAGATTCATCCACTACATCTTAAGTTTCAGAGACCGGCGGCACGTGTGTCATGATGAGACCCATGCTCGTGACGTTCAAGCTACAATACATCCGTCGATAGTTAATAGCATGCAACCTCCTGCGTCAGGTGTTAAATAAAGTTACTCTTTGCCTGATCTGCTGTCCCAACAGACATTTGCACGCGGATTGTCAATCACTGACATCACTGCGGTAAGCCCTGCTCCCATGGTGAAGTAAATCATGTCAACTGCAGCGAGCACAAACAGAGTAAGAGTCTAAGATTCATGCCTTTCCTGTTTTCCCTCTTATTTCAACGTGCCAGTGGACTAGAAGCAGTTCAAAAAACGTAGCTACCTCTGAAGTCTACTGCATTCAGTACAGGTAACAGACTCATCAGCAGCTGTTAATAGAAATTCTGCCAAATATGGGCTTAAGAATAAATAAGGATGTGTGACAAGGTCAATTCACTTCAAGAGAAACCGAATTATTTACAGACTACAGCCCGTGCTTTTGTATTATTACTTCTTAACAAAACGTTTCACAGATTTAGGGCTTCAGCTCTCAGGATGGATGCCACTGGCAATGGGGTGGGGAGAGGACGGGGAGTCTGTACCTAGCAAGATGCCCAGTGACCATCCAAATGACACGAGCCACCCAGTGCCACACACAGTGCTCGGGGTTACAGCCCTCTGAACTCCTGATAAAGCCACATATTGAATCAGAAATATTTTTCAAATACTGCTTGGTACTGCAAAATAAATTGCAGGTAAGAAGGTTGTGACACAGTGCATTAGGATTTCCTAGGTGGAGATCCAACAAGCCAAGCAGTCCTCACTATTACTAGCTCTCAGTCATGTAGAAGGGATCAGCACCTATGAAATCACGTGCAGAAAAGTGCCTTGTTTGCTCTCCTTTTCATTCAAATTTCATTTTGTCTATCAATCAGCTTTGCAATTGTTAAAAAAAAGGCTTAAAATTCAATTATATCCACTCTTAATTTGATTTACACTGAGCTTGTTAATTTAGGTTCATTAGATAAAGAATCAGAACTGAAATTAGTAATGAAAACAAATACCCGTTTGAAATTACACTATTCAATTTGTGTAAACACCTGAGTTGCTAGCTGGAAAAGGGACTGTCAAATATAAGGAACTTCATAGTACACCTCATCCTAATAAAAATTAAACTGATCACTAAATTAAAAATTCTTATTAACCTACAAGTGATCTTAATTTGATCACTTTTATAATAAAACCCAGAAAGTGTGTAAATCAATAATATAATTAGCAACAACTTTTAAAAAATGAAAATAATGATGGCCTTTGAGGCCCCTGAGGAAAGGACCCAAACCCAAAAACTATAAATTAGGAGTTGCTAACAAATATTCAATCAGTTAACATTTAAAATGCAGTAAGGATAAAACACAAATGTTGTTAAAATTCCATGATAGTGTAGCAGGGAAGTGAAAATAATGGTAACAGACACAGTACATTCTGGTAGTAACAAGGGAGAATATAATATTTCTTTGTGAATTGAATCTAGGAATTAAAGAAAATGTAAGTGATTAAGAAATTTTGGCCAACAGAAAGAACAGGGAATTGAAAGTAGATGCAAGGTGAATTTTAACAATGATACTACTACAGAGAAATGTAAGAATTGTCAATAGTGCTTTAAAAAAAGTGTTCAATAAATAGCTTTATATTCTGAGGAAATAAGCATAGAATCCTAGAATGGTTTGGGTCGGAAGGGACCTTAAAGACCATTCAGTTCCAACCCCCCTGCCATGGGCAGGGACACCTTCCACTAGGTCAGGTTGCTCAAAGCCTCATCCAGCCTGGCCTTGAACACTTCCAGGGATGGGGCATCCACAGCTTCTCTGGGCAAATAAGTAAATACTATCATACAGGACAAAGATGAAATACTTTTCACTAACACTGTACTTCAAGAAAAATTTAAACAGCAGTAGTAAAGCTAGGTAATTTGTATCAGTAAGCCAGAATAATTTGCGTGCAGGTTTTTAAAAGAGCTTTTTGGAACCTCTTTTTAATCTCCAATTATGATTCTCAATAAATCTTGGGAGTTCTGAAGAATAGGAAAAAAGCTAATATAATGACTATATTAAAAGAAGCTAAGAGGGATAACCCAGGTTAATTACATGCCTGTCATCTGGATTGCAATCCTCAGCAAAAAATCCAAGTGGCTCATATAGGTCTAAATTAATATTTAGTACGCAGAAAAGACAGTTCCAGAAAACAGATCTTGTAATGCTACTGTGGTAACTCTTCTTTACGCAAATGCTTATTTGACAAAAGTGATGCTATATCCCTAAGTTTTGGTTTGGCATTTCATCTGGCACAGCAAAACTTTTTAATTAAAAAAAAATAGGAAGATTAAAAAAATCAGAATGTCACACAGTAAGTGGACTGTGAATAATTGGCAGGCCTCAATCTCAGAAGAGGAATGGTCAGCAAACACTTGTGTGAGTGGTTCAAATCCTTGGCGAACCATTTTGTCTGTCTGCTATTCTTCTTTGTCAGTGATCTTGAAGAAGCTGTACCGAATTATGAACAAATTACAATAGCAAATGATGCAAGAACTGGGAGTGTGGGAAACAATGAAGGCTAAAGCCACTTAACAAAGTGACTCGGAGCTCTTGGTAAACGGTGTGCACCTAAAAAAACTCTATAATTACATGGGGCCCCCAACATCAGAAGGACATGGACCAGCTGGAGTGAGTCCAGAGAAGGCCATGAAGATGCTCCGAGGGCTGGAGCCCCTCTGCTATAGGGACAGGCTGGGAGAGTTGGGCTTGTTCAGCCTGGAGAAGAGAAGGCTCCGGGGAGACCTTATAGCACCTTCCAGTACCTGAAGGGGCCTACAAGGAAGTGGGGGAAGGGGCGGGACATGGGGATGACTTTTTACAGGGCTGTAGTGACAGGACAAGGGGTAACAGGTTTAAATTGGAAG
>NW_010231400.1:0-742 GCF_000690775.1 Eurypyga helias | reverse complement strand
GCCACCCCCGTGTGCCACCCCCCGTGTGCCACCCCCGCCTGCGCGACACCCCGAGCTGCTGGGGCAAAGGGCACCGCGGTCCCGCTCTGCCCCGTGTCCCCGCAGCACGGGCACACGCGTGTACCTGTGCTCACACGCGTGCGCTCAGGCTCACACGGGTGTACATGTGCTCCCACACATACGCTCGGGCTCACATGCGTGTACATTCGCTCACACAGGTGCATACATGCTGACACGCGTGCCCTGGTGCTTACATGCGTGCACACGTGCTCACATGCGTGCACTCAGGCTTACATGCATTCACACGTGCTCACACGCATTAACTCGTGATTACACAGCTGCGCTTGTGCTGACACACGTGTACAAGTGCTGACACACATGCAGTTGTGTTTACACACATACACACCCCACATCCTCACACACGTTCACGTGTGCTTACACACCTGCACTGTACTCACACACCAGCACTCACGCTCACACGTGTGCACATACACTCACATCTGCACACACTCACAGGCGTGCACACATGTTGACACACCTGCATACATGCTCACAGGCGTGCACTCATGCTCACACATCTGCACACATACTCACATGTGTTCACTTGTGCTGACACACATGTACTGGTGCTCACGCTGCACACGCTCACAGGCGTGCACACATGCTGACACACTGCACACATGCTCACACACCTGCACACATGCTCACATGCGTGCACACACGCTGACACACCGCACACACA
>NW_010231399.1:0-18723 GCF_000690775.1 Eurypyga helias | reverse complement strand
CTCCTGTTTCCTTCCACAGAGGGCAAAATCATAGAATCAGACAAAACTCTGGGTTGGAAGTGACCTCTGGAGATCACCTGGTTATGTTGAAAGTAGAGGCTTAGATTAGGTGACCCAGGACTTTGTCAAGCTGAGCATTGAGTATTTTCAGGAAGGGAGATTCCACCACTTCTCTGTGTAACCTATTCCAATGTTCAATCTCCTCAACAATGAAGATTTTTTTCCCATACTCAGACAGAATTTCCCCTGCCACAACCCGCACACATTGCCTCTTCTCACGGTACATCATTGTGCTATGCTGAGGCCTTTTCCATGATCATATGAATTTGTGTACCGAAGATTCCTCTTCTGTCGCATCATCAGTGTACCCAAACACAAGATGCAGCACGTGCTCAAGGGTATCTATAATCTTATTTTTTCTAGGATTCCATGATTAAAAGAGAATCTTCTCTTATCAAACTTATTTTAAGAGACTTTGCACAACATACAAAAGATCTGGAGGAAAAATAAAGTGGATGCATTTTAAAAATTCATAAATCAGATTATGATGTCTTTCAGGATTTATGGCATTAGGCTTTTCAAACTTCTGAGGGAAATATTACAACAAAAGAATATAATAGTAACAAATTGTATTAAACAAATAATTCTGTGAATAGTTAGGCTAATGACGCCTGATTTCCTGTAGATTTGCATTTTACGATTGACTGACTTTAGAGTCTATGATGAAATCTTTGAAGCTTCTCTGCAGTTGGGCCTTCATAAGGTGTTGCTTCAATGTAGACTCTGGGATGCCTGTTAAGATTCATTAACTAACATAACAGCCCTTTGTTGGAGGCACTTACAGCATCTCTCTCTTCTTTGCTCATGTATTTTTATGAAATTTGCAGAAATCAAATTTATTTCATCTTGGGTTCTTTGTGGTATCTTGCTGAAACCAGTCTGTAAGTTCCAAAGTTATCAATGGCTTCTCCAGTTTGGAGAAAAAGAGGCTGTGGGGTGACCTCATTGTTCTCTACAGCTTCCTGAGGAAGGGAAGTAGAGAGGGAGGTGCTGAGCTCTTTTCCCTGGTATCCAATGGAAGGATGTGTGGGAATGGCTCAAAGCTACACCAGGGAAGGTTTAGACAGGTCATTAGGTAGCATTTCTTTACCAAGAGGGTGGTCAAACGCTGCAACAGGCTTCCTAGAAAGAAGGTGGATGACCCAAGTCTGCCTAACAGGGGTTTGGACAGTGTCCTTAATAACATGCTTTAACTTTCGGTCAGCCCTGAAGTGGTCAGGCAGTTGGACTAGATGATCATTTTAGGTCCCTTTCAGCTGGAATGGCCTATTCTGTTCTATTGATCAAAGTAAAAAATATCCAGACATAACTGGTTTTCAGTCTATCAGCATACATCACAGATTACACTTCAAATAGAAGATGCAGTTTATTTTGAAAAAGAATCTTTTATTCTTACACTGGATAAAAATCTACTTTTAATAAAAAGTATGGTCTGAAAGAGCTTAAGGAACATTTTCCCCTTCAGGGTAGAGGTTCAGCTTTGGATGAAAATTAACTGTTTAGTAGTTTATTTGAAATTAGTTTGGTGGGGTCAGTCTTTTTCTCAGTTTCTATCATCCAATGCAACTAAAAACAATCAGCACTTGTGTAGGTAGACCCTTAAAGAAATCACAAAACTGAATAAATACAAGCTATTGCTAAAAGAACTGATTCACATTGGAGGTATGTTGGCAGGTGAGAAAAAAAAAAGATATCTGCTTTGCTGTTACCCCAGGTGTTATTAATAATTTTAAAAAATCTTTGATGGGGTGGCTTTTGTCTATTTTATAGCCACCACATTCTAATATTTTTGCATTATACGTCACCCATCTGAAAGAAACTCTCTTTAAAAGGCAGCCCCGAGAACATGACCAGCTAAGCACTTATTGTGGCCTTAACACATTTTAATAAGTTGTATTACCATGGATGTGTTATGGTAACTGACCACATGCATATCCCTGTTCCACAGCAATGCAAAATAAAATGGATTCATGTGAGCTAAGAATGGTTTATGTTAAAACAATTCACTCTGCACTTCAAGGATCAATGAAAGGCAGGCAGTATGAACAGCTGCAGTGACAACTAAGAGGTATAAACGAGTGACTTATTTAAATTCGCTAACACAATTGCAAATACTTGTTTGGATATATCCTCAAAAATAGAAAAAGCACAATTTTTAAATTTAAATATTAAATTAATTTTAAAAAATAATTTTTTTAATTTAAATATTAACTTAATTCAAATTACTAACTTTAAAAAATATTTTAATATTTATTTCATGTTGTATTTTTTCCAAATTATGAAAAAGTATGTTGTACCATTTAGAAGGGATGAGCATGTAGGCATATTGTATAACACTCGCATGTTAGGTTTTGCTCTCAAACCTGCAAAGGTTCATATGCGTGCTTATGTCAATTGTTTTAGCAGTCCCTTTCTCTTCTTAAAGTGACACTCAAAAAAGTTCAAAATTTTACATGAATTTTCTGTAGGATTGGGAAAATAGACTTGGGTCATACCTACTAGAAGTTCCATTTAAAATTTGTTGGGATGATTTGGTGTCAGAATTATTTACAATGAAAGCTCCATGTTTTACTAGACGTGAAATAGATGTGTAACAGCTTACTGTTTCATAGGAACAGTATGCCCAGTTCCTGCAGGATTTAGCCAGTGATGCTTTTTATTAGACCATTGTTAGAACAAAGGAATAATTTTAATTTACAGCAGTATACTAGGTCTGGCTGTGATGGAGTTAATTTTCTTCATAGCAGCAGGTATGGTGCTGTGGTTTGGATCTGTTATCAGTGTTGATAACAGACCAGTGTTTTGGCTCCTGCTGAGCAGTGCTTGCACAGCCTCCAGGCTTTCTCTTCCCCACTCTGCAGCCCTAATGAGTAGGCAGGAGGTGGGCAGGAAGTTAGGAGGCAACACAGCTGGAACAGCTTACCCAAACTGACCAAAGGGATGTTTCCATACCATATGAAATTTGTTGCTCATGCTGTAAAGAGACTTATGATATCACCTATTGTTGCAATAAAAGGCTCATAGAGTTGAGGACATTCAGCCTGAAGAAGAGAAGGCTCCAGGGAGACTTTTTGCAGCCTTGCAATATATAAAGGGGGCTTACAAGAAAGACAGAGAGAGACTTTTCACCAAGGCCTGTAGTGACAGGAGATGAGTAATAGTTTTAAAATGAAAGAGGGTAGATTTAGACTGGCTATAAGGAAGAAAGTTTTTAGTGAGGGTAGTGCACTGGAACAAATTGCCCAGAGAAGTTGTGGATGCCCCATCCCTGAAAAAACCCTGGATGGTTCAAGGCCAGGCTGGATGAGGCTTTGAGCAACCTGCTCTAGTGGAAGGTGTCCCTGCCCATGGCAGGGGGTTGGACTAGACAATCATTAAATTTGCCTTTCAACCCAAACCATTCTATGATTCTAAGACATCAAGCTCAGCAAAAAAAGCCTGTGGAAAGGATGTGGAAGAAGGGGATGTTTGTGTTACGGTGTTTATCTTCCCAAGTAACCATCAGGCATGCTTCTTTCCAGGAAGCAGCTAAACATCTGCCTGCTGATGAGTAGTGAATAAATTCCATATTCTGCTTTGCTAACATGCAGCACAGCTTTGCTTTGCCCAGTGAAGTGCCCTTACCTCAACCCACAAGTTTTCTTGCTCATGCTCTTCTGATTCTTTTCCCCATCCCACTGCAGGGGCAGTTAGTGAGTGAATGGGTGGGTGCTTAATTACTGGCTGGGGTCAATCCACCACAAGTAGTAAAGTATGTCATTAAATCATTGGATTACAAAATTGGTAACAGAGTTATAGATAGGAAAACCAACCCAAAACTTATTAATAATATTACCCAAAAGATCCATCTATTTTTAGGTGTTACTTCAGGATTCTCTGCAAAATGTTTTCAACCATACATGTTTTCTTGCAAAGTATCACCTCACTTAAGCAGAACCTGTGACACAGGTGTGTATCACTTCCCCGTGTAATGAATCATCAAATAGGTACTGCCTTGAAAAAGAACAACTTTTGTTAGGGTACAGCTGCTCAATATAAAAATTAGTCAGTTCGACTCATCCCCCTGAACATCCTTGGTACTTTTTCAAATTATGAGGATCTCCCTTTTTTTTTTTTCCCCCATTTCCTCTCATTTCTTATGTCACAATTATGAAACAGAGTGGCCATCATAAGATAGCTGTTGGATTTTTGTCCACTTCACAAATGCCAGCTAAGGGCAGGTAGGAGAATGTGTTGGATCATCTTTACTTTCTGTCTTCCTGGAGTGAAATACTGATTATAGAAAACCAGTCTTAACTCCAGTTCCCAATAGGAGATAATAAATAAAGATGCTGAGCCAGGTCTTTTAGACTTTGATGTTCAGACTGGTTTACCATCTTCTTCTACCAGTTTTAGGGCAATAGTATATTATTTGTGAGCGTGGGACAAGCTTTTAACCTATGATTTGAAAAAAAAAAAAGTACATACACTGATATGCAAGGGTAGACAAAAAATTGATCTTTCCTATTAGAGATGGTTCTCAAGAGATAAGGGAAAAGACTTGTATAGATGATGAAGCGTGATAATATGAAAGGCTGCAAGACAGTTGCTTAAGAAACAAGAACAACAAAGGAATAAACTACTGCAGGCATCACCAGAGCTGGAATGACATTGTACTGTGTACTATGTTTCCATGGCAACTAGCCATAGGAAGATGAATGTCTCATATTCACTGTGCTCTGCAGTACATGTCTATAAATCAAACTTGCATAAAAGAGCATAAGATTTCTTCCATGGGTGGCTCTGAAAACCAGGTTATTTTCTCATTACTAGATAATTACATGAAAGAAATAAATGCAATTAGGTCATTTTTCGTATGGAAAGTACCAATACATACAAAAGTACTAATATACCGCTAGTGTGTGATCCTATCAATCTAAAGGCACAGCAGCATAAAATGCAGATCATGAATGCATTCTTTTCTTCCTTTAGATCTGATTTATGCTTTCTAGCTTTAAAAACTGTATGAGACTTTTCCGTCCACTTTTGGTTTGCAAGCCATTTTTCAACATTTATAGGTTCACTCTAATTCACATGTGATTGGTTTTCAGCTTCCTTCTGTTACTACTTCCATTATCATGGTCTGAGAATTTAGCATACAAATAACCTATTTTTTTCTAAACAAATGGCACAGCTAAGCCAAATATTTCTCAGCAGCCGTAATTAATAATATAGTATAATTCAAATATGACATGTTCACAACAAGAAAGGAAAACAGTACTTGAAATATTTTTTTTAAGAATTTGGATCCTAGTTTAAGAGACAACATGTTCACTCACAGACACTCATTTATCACAAATTATTATTGCAAAGGACTTGTCACATTTCATATCCATGTAGCTACACCCAGAACAGCAGCATTATTATAAAGATATTCTTGTGTGTGCTACCCTTTAAAAAGAGCCGCATCCTGAAAGAACGTATCACCACATTATTTACCTTAGCAGCTGCTTCTGCAACTCTTGTGTCAAGAATGTTGAGTTTTTGTGGTGCCACAGCATTTTAATCAGGTGTATATCAGATGCATGATAAGCACTTGAGCATTTTGTTCAATGTAACTGCAATATTAGCTCAGAAACAATACATGTTTTATGACTGTTCAGGCAAGAATATGGTCAGTTAATACAATCAAGAAGCTAATGTATGGTGCCTTTAATTTTTTTCCCTAATTCCCTTTCCTTCCTGCCCTTCTGACACTAATCAGAGACTGAGCTTATTCTGTAAAATTTTACTTCATTTCAAATATAAGAACAGAACACATGCAGCCTTCCAAATTAAAAGAACTCACCAATATCTGACATGGTTTGGAGATAGCATTTCCACCAAAGTGAAAATTTTATGAAATAAACATAAAAACCTCTTTCATATAACAATTTCACAAAGCTCTGAAAGATACCAATTAAGCTTCCTTTCCCTTGTTTCAATATGTCTCTATGTTATACTTAAGATTTGGAATGCCCTTTTGAGTTCCATCTCCCAGTCTTCCCCACTGAGTGTACCACGGTTAACACCACAGAATGATCACAGTGTACAAACTGCATCCCTTCCAGAAATCAAACTGAAAGATGTGCTCCCGGCACGCGCCCAAAGCACTCCAACGTCCAGTGATCATTCAGTCTGTTGACCAGACTAGAATTAGTCCAAGTAGCTCCATGCCATACAGATACTTCTTGCTCTATAGGCCTGATTCTATGTGCTGTATTAACTGCTAGTACAGAAATACATTTAGAACTCATACTTGATCAGTCATCACACCTGAAGATGCTGAATATATTACATATTACATATATAAGTATTGTAAGTTATCTTACTTATCACAAAAGATATATTTTTAAAACTATGTTCAGTCCCAAAACGTAATTCTGATCTCAAGAAGAGGGAAGAACACAAAACATATCTACAGATATGAAATTATATACACTTTGTTTTTAGCAATCCATTGTAATACAGTTTTTGTGCCACAAATACCCTGAAGCTTCTGCCAAATACCTATTTCCATAATATTTCCTCTGGCTTTCTTTTCATACAGGTGTAATCCAATTGTACAGCTCAAACATACACACCAAGAGTTAATAGAAATATCCAAAAAGGATGTCTACCTAAAAGAGGATTTAGAAGGACTCTAATTTCAAATTATAGTTCTGAAGAGTTCCATTCAGATTTAGCCTGTTCAGCCTGAAAGAAATCTGTGTCCCACAATACTATTGTACAATTTCTTGTACAATTTAAGGGTAGCTAAAGAAACATGCAAACATCTTCTTGAAAAAGAAATTTTTCTATCTTTCTCTTTGGTTTCTACACCTCGTTCATAAATATGCAACCACAAGTTTCTTTTGCTGGACTGTGATAATGTTAGCATTAGAGCTACTGCTGATCGTGACGCGTCTTCTTTACTAGATACAGAGTATACCATAACATCTGGTTGAACTTCCCTTCGCTCATAAATACATCATTATTATAATTTACATTCAAACTTGTGGACTTTCATCGACAGAAAAATGGGCCAAAGTTTTCAGAACTATTTTACAATATCAAGCTAAGTCTGAATTTGTCAATTTTTCAAATGAGAAAGGTAATTAAAAAATAAAATTAAAATGCAAAATAAAACAATATGAAAAGCCACTACATATGCTTTTCTGACCAAAAAGCATTAACATTCAAGAAAAACGTTTTAAACACCTGACAGAAAAATTGGACATTAGGCCCTTCATAGAAATCTTTCAAATATTTAGAAAGGATAACACCTCAAGTTATTCTGCCTATATTTTCCTATTAATTTCTTGTCAATATACCAAAAAATGATAGTAAAATCACTTGATAATTAAGAAAAATATACCACATAGCTTTTCAAACCTTCTTAAAATAATTACTCTCCTCACAATATATTACATCTTTAGTGCAAAACCACTAAAGTATCATCTAAGCCATTAGACACTCTACACTTTGATTTTGGTATTGTATGCCAGTGGATTGAAAAAGGAACAGACCAATTCCCGTTCCACTCTAATTACCGTGACTCCAGATAACTACAAGAAAGAAAAACAACCCAAAATGCAACCTCACCTGTAAAAGATGGCGCTCAGCAACGTCTCTGAGGCCATGCCTTCAAAGGTGAAGGACTTCACTCAACCACTAAGCTACTTCCAAAAAATCATTCACATCACATGAAGAAAGTTTTACACTTTGCAATGCAAAGTTTTCCAAAACATTTTTAAATCAGGTTTACTGACAACTGCAGAGGTAAGATCAATTTTTTTTTTTTTTTTTTATGATCTGCAAATTACTTGCAAAATTTTATCATTTCACTTCTGAGCCAATCTCACCTTGCAAGAAATCTCACCACTACTGCCCCTTTGAGTTTTTCAAAGGACAGCTCTTGAAAGCAGATTTCCCAGTTCCAGGAGGAAAATGTGAAAGTAAATAACTTCAGGCTTCTTAAGAAGCAGTACAGGCAACAAGTCACTTTTTGTATCTGGCAATAGTTATTATTTTAATTATAGTTATTATTTTATTACTTCTATTTATACAATTTATATTAATTACTACATTATTTACACACATTGCTTACATTTATAATATTTTTTTATTAAAAGCATTGAAACAGTAATGTGCTGAAATTTCTATTTTCAGTTGAATGATAGAATCTAATAATTTCAATTAACTGAAATGCATACAAAAAAAGCCTGCTATCCATGAATAAGGATCTCTTTGTTAATCTTACCTGAAGGCTTCAACTCTGATTCTTTCAGATAACTTCGGAGAAACAGAATTGAAGGCTTCTTGAAGTCTTTAAAAGTAAAAAATCCTCTTAAAATCAAGATTAGGCAAGAGAAAAATAATATAAATTAAGGAGGTTTTTAAACTACTTAATACAATTATGTTTGTAAGGGAGCTAATCAATTCACATTTCTGAAATGATCATAAGCTCTGGAAGTCACTGTATTCGCAAAATACTTTAGGATGGCTACGTTATACAGACTAACAGTTTAAGTACGGTTTTTATACTGACAATTCCTTTTTGCCACTGTAAACCCTGTTCAGAAGTACTGTGCCTACAACATCTAGAACTCTTAAGTTATAATTATAGAAGTAGACATTTTAAATTGAAAATTTCATAGTTGTAAAACTTCGAAAATATAGACTCTAAAATATGCAAAATTACATTTCAAACCTCCCATTTTCACTGACATCTTAGTTACTCTGGACGTTGTGTCTCAAAATTTTTCTTTCATAAAAAATTTGTCCTTCAATTTAATCCTGCTGCAGACTTGAGATCCTGAATACATTACATCAGAGTAATACCAGCTGATCAATCACTCAGGTTATGAATTCACTTCCAGATCCAACTGGAAAATAAAGCATCTCAAACAGGGCTATCGCAGACTGTGTGCAGCAGATAGCAAGACAATCAAAAGCACAGTGCTTGAAACAGTTAAGTCCTTTGAAGTAACCCACTGAAATAACACTTCAAAAGCTACTTTCAGTTCATGGCAAAAAGCTGAGTGGATGCTTATCTGATTATCCCAACATGTGATCTGCCATATGTTTCACTTTCCCTCTTTTCAAGGACCATATTCCTATCTCAGGGCAGGAAGAAAAAGGCAAAGGATCATCTGAATGTCCACCAGCTCAGAGGCTCCTCATGAAGTTTTCCTTTTTTCAGTTGGTAATGGGAGGTATTTGAAAAAGAATCGCCACATCTACTTCCCTCAAGAACGACAAAAAAAATCTTTGTTGCTTTTGTTTCCCTTCCTTGGTCTATGATGAGAAGTGAAAAAGATCACTAGCCATCCCCAGGGACAGAAACGTGTAAAATATGTGGCATAAATGAGTGGAGATATATGAGTGCAAGTAACAGAAATAGTGAGGTAGTAACAGCAAGTAGGTAGGGTGAATGGCTAGAGATTTCTTTTAACAGTTGGAGTAGCTCATGGTACAACAGACAATCCAGAGCTACCACTTGTAATGCTGCAGCCTACTGACCCTAACTTCATCTATAGTAATACCACCATGATCCCTGTTATTCTCGTACTCTTACTTAACTTTGCAGCATCCAGGTCATCTCACCTCAGTTTCTTTTTATTTCTTTCAGGTGTTCTGTTTTGCTTAATTATTACAGAATTAAATTAGTACTCAAAATATTTAGGAGAAAAAAACCTTAACTTGCACATAAAAGGTTATAAATATGTTCCTTGTTTCATTACTGCATAACTCTGCAGCCTCCTTTGCACTCCTGAGATTTAAAAACTTTTCAAATAATAGACCTAGAAAGATGAAGGGAAATAAATAAATCTCCCTGCATAAACCCAGTTTTATTTTTCTCCTTAAAAATATGAATTGTGGTCTATAAAATTAGGAATTATTTTAATTATATAAACACAAAAATAAAAATGAAATTATAATAGTCTTCACAGTTAGATCATGATCCTGCAAATATTTCAATATTGTTTAAATCTTCTCACACATTTTCTATACTTGAGTATAATGCTTCTGTTTACTTCTGCTTTTTTCTTCTTGTTCCCTGCCATCTCATGTTTCTTTGCACTTTTCTAAGTCAATAGCACTTGCACGCCATGGATAAAGATCCATGCTGCATAAACAATCTATCTGGCATCATTCCCAGCAGTGAGAGAACTGTGATATCATTAACCTCAGATACAGATTCCTATGAAATTCATAATAAAATTGAGTATAAAACTGGATTGGTTATTCATCCTGTATACTACATGGAAGTCGTTACTTGTACATTTATCTTACCTTTTAATGAACTGAAAATGAAAGAAATTGAAATGCAAACCTGGTTTGTAAATTGACTTAACTGACCATTTCTTCTAAAAGCAAAATAAAACATAAAAATTAGGAAACAAAAGTCCGCTCCTTAAAACTTCAGGCATCCCCATGAAACCTGTAAAAATCATTATATAAAAATTCTGGAGATAAATATTATTTTGACCAAAAAAATCCCACTTCAGCTCAATACTGGAGCAGACAAATATTTCTTTCTCATAACTTTCAAATATATATGTTTTACGCTCATTTTAAACAATTTACTTTTCTTAAGAAGGCAACACGACTGCATCCTGCAGGAATTTTGCTTTATCAAATCCATAACAAAAGCTCTGCACTTCTCTTTCTTTTGATTCATTCATATCCTATTCTTTCTGCAGTGCTTCAAAAGGACAACTCCTTCAGCTCCACCTGCTGTCTCAATTCACATCTTAAACTCCAATCTTAGGGGTTTCCGGTGTTTCTTTCCTTATTTCTTCTTCAAACAGCACATATTAAGAACTGTTACAGTTTCCAGGATCACAAAGAATTGTTGCTTTCAACTGCTAGGTTCTGTACATGCACAATTTCTTTAATAACACAGTTTGCCTAAACATGCTGAACTTGACTGCATGAACAGCTTTCCATTCAATTGGATAACTATGGAAGCAAAACCATAAAGAGCAACATAAGCTTTCCATCCATTTATTTTTCCTCTTTCAGAGTACCATACAAGCCCAGAAAATTATGGTATACAATTTTCCTTTTCTAGAATGACTCCTATAATGGAGTGCCGCCTGTTCATTGATCCTGAGACTTGCCATTTTACGTGCTACTGGAACAGGCTGTAAAGCTATCTCAACACACAAAAAAGTCTTCTTAAAAAAAATTAGAGACAATTAGGTATTAACAAATCCATAATTTATCTTTACATATTAGTACACTATTTGTGGTTCACACATCCCTATGTGGGTGTTCTCTTGAAAAACAATCCAAGTAAATCTTTATTCTGTATTGTTGCCTAAACTAGAGGTTTACAGGTGAGGGCGTGGTTTAACGAACATGGGGTTTGGCATCAATGCTAAAATAAACAGAACCAGCCTCCGCAATACCCTTCAAATGTATTGATGCAAATACTTGTGGGGCCATGTGGCAAAAGGGATGAGGTAACTTATTGATGGAAGTCACCACAATTTTTTACCACTTCATTCTTTATATAAAAAATTTCTCTAACAAGACTTGCCACATGACCCCACAAACAAGATGTATGGGTGTAATTGATAAGGTCAAGGAAAAGGAAAAAAAAAACAAGCAGAACTACATAAATGGGGAGGTTGTTACAGAAAGAGGTATTTCTGTGATGTAAGACTCCAGTACTTGCCCAAGGAAACAGTGGAACTGTATCAAAAAACTGATAGAACCTTTTTCATCACTTACCAACTATAATACTAAAAATTACTAATACACTTTTCTCTATCACTAATCTATATAATATTGCTATTAAGAAATGCCACTTCGAGATGCAAGAATAAGGTCAAGCTAAATGTAACATACAAGCACTAAAAATATTACAAAACTAAATTAAATCATATGATCCTCTTGAATAGCCATGGTCAAGTCATTTATAGAATCGTAGAATAGAATCATTTAGGTTGGAAAAGACCCTTAGGATCATCAAGTCCAACCGTTAACCTAGCACTGCCAAGTCCACCACTGAACCGTGTCCCTAAGCACCACATCTCCACATCTTATAAATACCTCCAGGGATGGTGACTCAACCAACCCCCTGGGCAGCCCGTTCCAATGCCTGACAGCCCTTTCAGTGAAAAGATTTTTCCTAATATCCAACCTAAACCTCCCCTGGCGCAACTTGAGGCCATTTCCTATTGTCCTATCACTTGTCACTTGGGAGAAGAGACTGACACCCACTTCTCTGCAACCTCCTTTCAGGTAGTCAGAGAGCTCCCTTGAGCCTCCCCCTTCTCCAGTCAGCCGCTCCTCACAGGACTTGGGCTCCAGACCCTTCCCCAGCTCCATTGCCTGTCTCTGGACACGCTCCAGCACCTCAGTGTCTTTCTTGCAGTAATAAGCCCAAAGCTGAACATGGTATTCAAGGTGCGGTCTCACCAGTGCCAAGTACAGAGGGATAATCACTGCCCTAGTCCTGCTGGCCACACTGTTCCTGATGCAGGCCGGGATGCCACTGGCCTTCTTGGCCACCCGGGCACACTGTTGGCTCATAGTCAGCTGCTGTCGACCAACACCCCAGGTCCTTTTCTGCCATACAGCTTTCCAGCCACTCGCCCCAAGCCTGTAGCACTGCCTGGGGTTGTTGTGACCTAAATGCAGGACCTGGCACTTGGCCTTGTTGAACCTCATACAATTATATACATTATCATTAATCCACATTGCGTTATTCAAAACTCTTGAGTCTAAGCTTCAGGTTTTTTAAATTTATAAATGAAAAGTGAGTGGAAATCATTGACAGATAGGTCTTTGCATCTTACCTGGATTTCATGGTCTCACAGAAGACATTTCTGAATCCACCTCCACCTGCAAGACAGAAGAGATGCTGTATGGATATAATGGATATAATTTCCATTTTATATCAATAGTATATGATTTCACTAAGAAAATATTTTACTCTAATTAAAACAAAAACACCTCTCATTCATCCAGTAAACTAAGTATATATGTAGTCCTAATAGAATTCTAATCTCTATCCAAATCTTAACTAAGTATGCTTAAACAAATATGCTTAACTTTATATACACTGCAGTTCAACTACACACAACAGAACTGTAATATTCAAAACTAACTTTTGGAGCATCAGCCCCTGAATTTGTTATTTCCTTTAAACAATGAAAGAACCTTCTGTTTCAATATTCAGACTGGAGACCAACTATTTCCCGAAACTCAGTTTGATCAAAATTCATTTGGTAAATCTGTCTAAAATAAAAACTTTAATAGAAAGGTAGAGAATAAATTAAAAAAAAGGAAGGAAATGGAAAAAAAACCCTGTTTGCATCATCCAGCTTCTACAACTATCCTGAAACCAATCCACTACTGTCTCACTTTATGTACTATCTCTCTCCTTTACTGCCTTTCAACAGGAGCTTACCTCACAATTTTATCTGATAGCAACACAGGACTGACACATGTTGATTAGCATGTTACCAAGATTCACTAATACTCAGTAACATTAGTGTGTTCCCAAGATTCATTATAGTACAAAAGTAAAAATCTGAACAACATGGTAAAAACAAAGCAATTGACTTTTCAGAACTGAATTAGGAGGTAAACAAGAGATTACTGGAAAAGATCTTTGAACAATGTAAGGAACAGAAAGGGAGCGTATATCCAAGAAAGCAGGAGTTCCACTTTGGGCTAAATTTATATTGCTTTTTAGCATGACTGAATGCTCATGAGTCCAAACTCTCGCATCTGTGTTATTACAATACAAGACTGCACATATGTGCAGCACTGAGACAACAGCAGGAGATGACATGTAGGCACTTCTAGTGCAACCTAACCATTCTCTTTGCTGGAGAACGGACAAGCCAAACATGCCGTGACTAGTTGACCTGAGACTCTGTATTCCATTTGGCCTGCAACACTTGTCCCACAGACAGTGTCAGGCATACAAATAGACTAAAAAGGGAGTCCTTTGTAGAAGGCTTCGATAAGATGTGCCTGAAGAGCAGCTGGAAGTTGTAAGCAGCCCTGTGCTCAGACTCCCCTTCTGTACTCTGGATGTCAGGGTGCCCTGCTACTGGCATCTTGTTCCGCAGCAGATGCTGACCTACCGGTGTCACGATGTGAAGCCGTAGAGTTGGGTCAGGGAAAGCACAGGACATTTTGGGGGGCCTGGCCTCCTAGACACAGTGTAGAGAGTGCTTTTAGTTAGATCTAAAGGTAACAGTACCAGGAATGAAACTTCAGCTGGGGAAACAACATATTTTCATGGGTACTATTCCTGCCGTACCCTTTTCATTTGCAACACTTAACACCTGCATGTGCAGTTGGCAAACTGAATGGCTGTGGAAATAGGAGAGCATTTTACATCAGTTCAAATAATTTTGTGGAAAAGAGGATCACTGAACCTAACTTTCAGAGGAAAAAAAAGTCCAAATCCACAAACATGATTCCCACAATGCTGCTAGTTCCCAGAAATTATGACTTTTATATGCTAATATACCAAAGATACATACAGTATCAGTCCAACAATCAGGTTAATCTCTTTCTATTTTCATGTTTTTCTAGTTACTCATCTCAGAAGGCTTAATTTTAAACAGTAGTAAGTTCAAAATGTCTACGAATAACCACACAAAAATAATATTTTATAAAAAATAATATAGAATTGTTTCAACAAATTATTTTGAAAAAGCAAGTGGAGTAGGAACGCGATTCAAATTCTTAGGACCCACCTCGTCCAGTAAAGGGTTCGTTAGTGACATCTACTGGGTAAGGTTAGTATTACTGCCAATTTACAGAATAAATGAAAACGTGGCCAAAAAAAAGATGCTACAACAATTTACTAAAAATGCCATTGCTTGATCGCACTTGACGATGCTAAGTAATTGCCATTTCTACTGGAAAAAAAATGTATTCTTGTATGTAGTGTAGTTGAGGAAACAGTTTCACTTTAACTTAAGAAGTAACGTGCCCACCCTGCCCTATTTCTTCGAAAAGCTGTTGAAAGTACTCTCCCTTGCCAGGGCTGGTCTCAGTGACTTCCAAAGACATACAAGGACTGTTACGATAGCCTCTGATTTTAATCATTTTGACAACAAAGTAAAATGCACAATAACATGTTCAAGAACTGGATCCTAACAATCAACTTTTAGGATTGTAACTTCTGCATTTGGTTCCTATCTGATGCACAGGGAAAGTCTGTTTCTCAGAACAAGATTTAAAGATTAAAACAAGATTTAAAACTACCCAAATGTTGAAAGGAACACCCACAACGCCCAGCCATCAGCAAAAGCAAAAGGTGCAGCTGTGCCATAAACCATAGTTAATGCGTGTTGGCAAGAGCCACAGAGAAACGGATCTGTCTACCCAGGGATCTTTTAGTACTTCACAACGAGCAGTCAGTGGGTAAAGTCCAACAGTCGCTGGAATTAAGGAGCTAGCAAAACCACCAGAAAACAGAGTCACTCCCGGAACAAATATTTTTAATTAATTTTTGTGCAGCTGCACAGACAAAATGGTCTACAACCAGGTGGTGGTGGCACTGCCTAGAGACACAGCAGGTGTGACTTGGCACCTTTTCAGGAAGAAATAACTAAACCTGGACCTCCTTTCTTCCCAGAAGTCCTTCACTTCTATTGTATTTCCAAGGAGCCACCAGTGACTTACCAGAACCTGCTCTTGTTTGAATGCCTTAAGCATGTTTTGAGCACTCCTACGGGAACAAACATTCAGGGAATTTAACAGAACAGCTAATTTTTACAGGAAGGTAGAAACAGATAGCAGAATATAGTTAAAGGGCAGTTGGGATTACTTTAGAAGCCTAAATTATTTTTAGATCTGGCCCTAGCTCATTGAGAAAATGTTTACCCTCAGCTGAAATGTATCAGAAATTACTACTTTCACAATTTAATAAAACATTTCTGTGGTTTTTACATTAAATTAGCAGACAACATTTTTTTTAACCTTGTTAAGACTACTTTCCTATAATAAGTATTTAAGTAAAAAAAAAAAACCAACCTCACGACATACACGTATTTATTTTGAAATCTTGCATTTATGCTCTTTTGAGATCACTTGCAGTACCAGAGTAGAAATGCAACTTCCAGAACTACATTCAGCCATACAATTTATCCTACGTCTTTCTGTGAGTATGCCACACATGATTTCTCCCAAAAAGCCTTTCTTTTGTTAAGATCTTCATACAGCTATAGATTTGTATTACAGAAGTCAAGACTAAAAATGCCTAACTGGTACTTGAAACTAAAAGTAGCTATTTTTTAGAGAATGCATGTTTATTATTAGGACAGGTGATAATTTCACATCTTCTGAAACCACTGAGTAAGGAAATTGAGTGTGCCACTAATAAAAGCCAATAATTGATCAATAACAAGCTCAGTAAGTCACTTATTTCATACATTTTGTACCCATATGAATACAAGGCATCCTTCTGCTCCTCACAGTCTACAGCAGGCAAGATAGAGGTTTGATTATTTTCTTTTGAAATAAATACCCCCAGATAAGAAAATTACTTTAAGAATCTGTAAGTATTTGTTTACCAGACCTAGAGTAATCCATTCCAATTAGTACGGACCAGTCAGTACACAGAGTCCCCAATATTGAGGCATCTATATAAGCTGGATCTTCAGAACATAAATGAAAAAAATATATACCTTTGAGGGTTAACAACCAAACAGCAATACTACAGTGACTTTAAAGTCCTCTCTGCTTGTCCTGGTTTTGGCTGGAGTAGAGTTGATATTCCTCATACTCGCTAGTATAGTGCTGTGGTCTGGATTTAGCATGAGAATAATGTGCTAACACACTTGTTTTGGTTGTGGCTGAACAGTGCCTCTACTAAGCCAAGCACTTTTCAGCTACGCATGCTCTGTCAGTGAGGAGGTGCACAAGAAGCTGGGAGGGGACACAGCTGGGACAGCTGACCCAGACTGGCCAAAGGGACATTCCATACCATAGGTCATCATGCTCACTATATAAACTAGGGGAAGTTGGCTGGGGACGGGGGGCAGTGACTGCAATTTGGGAAGTGGCTGAACATTAGTCAGTGCAGTTGCATCACTTGCTTGGTATAATCTTTTATTATTGCTATTTTCTCTTGCCTTGCTGCCCTATTAAACTGTCTTTATCTCAACCCACGAGTTTTACCTTTTTTTTCCTTCCAGTTCCCATCCCACCGGGGTAGGGAGAGGAGTGACTGAGCAGCTTCTTGATGCATAGTTGCCAGCTAGGGTTAAACTATGACACTGCTTAAGTAGCCTTTGTTATCTTCATCACACACTCCAAAAACCTAGACAGTGATTTGCATTAAAAAACAATAAACCTGACCGAATATTTTTTTTACTTGGAATAACTGTTATGGGAAGACTAAAATAGGCACTTTCTGAATAAACTATGTTACTTCAAAAAAACTACTGAAGATTAGTTGCATCTCTGACAGAATTCTGTTACAGCAGCTGAAAAAAGACTGAGTTTATTTAATTTTAAATTTTTGTTAAGTTTCAATAGTTTTCCTACTTCATTTTATGTGCTTATTATGACTTTCTGCAAACTTACAACATATGATACAGACCTCTAGAAACCAAATTACATTAGATTTGTTTCTTCAAGGTCTTAATTTTTTCTTGAAAAATGCCAGGCATCCTTAATTGTCTCAATTCACTATATAGACAGGAACTATGAGAAGACTGGAATGCAAGCACAGTCAAAAGCCACCAAGTTTTCTGAAGTACCCTTCAAAAAACATATACTGTTTCCATAGTCTATTATGCACATAACATACAGAAACCATTCAACTTTTCGAAGAGCTTTTCCCACAGAAGACCTTTGGTGAGGGTTGATGATAAAACATCTCATTTCATAGTACTAAAAAGTATCCCCACAGATTGTTTCAGGCAGAAGCATCGCATGCAGCTCTGCAGAGAAGTACTAACGCAATTAGACAAACACGTTGAAATTTCATTAACATTGCGGTAGGTGTAGCTTGGCCATCTTATTGCATGCTGACACAAGACACATTATTTGTTAATTGCAGCCACAAGCATGTAATAAAATAGAGTAATGAGAACCAAGTGCTAAGGCAGTTCATTCTGGCAGACAGAACAAGCTTTGATGTACTCCATGCTCTTACTTCGATTGATTTTACACCTGCTTTCCTCTCACTTTCTTCTCGAAGTCGTCACGCCATTATCTCATTAGCGGGGCACTTCAGACACAGTAATTAACACCGAGCTAAATGGACAATTATGCAAACACTGCACCTGCCCCCAACTAATATTAAGGTTAAATAAAGACTTATTAGGTTAACTTAGGCCACTAAGACCTGACTGTTTTGCCAGTTCAGCAGTTTTGAGAGCGATGCCATCGCTACTCCAGCACCTCTCGACACCGGGGCGCCCCTGGGAAGCCAGGACACCCCTTCAGCCATCAGCAGGCATCGACGGGACAAACCCACCACCCCTCAGGCAGAGAACCCGCCTTCCCACCGCACAGCGGAAGGGGAGGGCCCTTCCGGCCGTGGCGGCGGGCCTCGCGCAGCCTAGCAACCCGAGCGCCGCCACCAATTCCCATGGGGCACCAGCCCCGCGCCGACGTCGATTGGCTAAAATGAGAGGCGCGCCATTGGCTGGGGAGGAGGGACGGGGCGGG